>NC_080788.1:83498167-83798167 GCF_028018385.1 Neofelis nebulosa
TGTGTTATGTATAAATTAGCTGTCACTTTTTTTCAATCCTGTAATGGAATGATGAGTTGTAATTTGCATAATCCTTTAAGAAGTCAAATTATACTGTCATGTAGCAGACTTAACATGCTAGCTAAGATTTCAGAGCTTTGCAGCTAATTACTATGTACCTTACAGGACAGTTAAATTGAAGTTGAGTCCTCTGCCTTTGCTGCCATTTGCTTTGTCCATTACTTAACAGAATCTGCACTGTTGGTAATGAGGTGTTGTTACTATCACTGAAGTAAACACTCTGCTCTGGGAAGGAAAGGCATTTTAATGTATCGTAGCTTGACTTGTGTTGCTTTTGCTGAGAAGGAAGTTTTTGTTTTGTTTTGTTTTTTTTAACAATAATCTAAATTGGAGTCTTCCAAAAAGCTTAACACTTAGGCTTTCCATAAAAGTTGTGGAATACTGATTGAAGCAACAGTAACCATTAATTAATTAAGTTATTCTGTAGAAAATATAAAATAAGGTAAACAGTTACCCTGAAGGCATTAGACTTTCCGGATAGACTTTGCAAATATACTTCAGTGTGTTTTTTGTCTTCAAACTCTCAACTTCTTTTGTAGTGGAGTTCTGTTATTGAAAAAAAAATACCCTTTTTCCTTAAAAATCCTTTTTTGAATACAAGCTGGTGAGTTCTACTTTCATTTACTCCTCTGATTGGTTGTACAGCATTTTCTTTCATGGTTTCCATTTTATAATCAGCAAATTCTGGAGCCAGTGAAGACTGCTCTCTAAAGGGGACATAAAATGGATACTGGATGGAGCTGGGATTCTTGCCTGTATCTTTGCTACTTATTTCTCTCTGGCTTCTTGATATTCTGTTGTCTCGATAGCATTATTCTTTTCATCAGAATTGGTTTCATTATAATGCTAAATTGTTACTGATTATTTTCAAAAAAATTCTTGTTATCTGTGAGTCATCCTTATGATGGCTCTTGGTGGTCAGGTTCCTGTAATTTGCTCGTGGTTTTGTGGCTTTGTTGTGATTCATGGATACTTTGAAAAAGCCTTTTGCTGCGTAAGAAGGGGGTTCTTTACGGACCATCTGAAAGCAGCAGTTGACTGTTGACCATTCAAGTAATTGGAGGCCAACGGCCAACTGTTGTTTCTTTGTAATTAAGCCAATTTCACGTGTCTGAAATTACTATCAGGTTAGGGGCGGAGGCTTGTCAGTTTAAAGTTGGGAGCCTGGATGAGGTCTCCAGGAATTCAGCCCACAGAAAGGTTACCCTTCTTACTGTAGGTATTATCTCAAGACCTGGCTTTTTTTTTTTTTTTTTTTTTTATTATAAAGAATTTGTGTTATTTGTAGTCAAGGTAGACACAGTAGGCAGCACAGCTGTGACTGCCAGGGAAAGTCACTAGGGGGATATTCATAACAAGGAAATATTGGCAAATAAATGATGAAGAAGGGGAGGAAATCTCCAAGATGTTAAATTGGAGCACTGTCACTGAGATGATTAATGGTGTTGTGTATTTTAGTGAAGACGCTTATCTGGATTGTCTTGAGACTATAGTGTACATTTAATAGCACCTATAAAAAAGCATGTGGTGCATGAACACATTGAAGAGAAAAGTCCATGGATTCAGCTTTCATTTTCCTGAGTGAGTATTTTCTGCAACTCAGTCTTTGGTTTCTGGTTATTAGAAAGCTGGTCTTAGTGTATGTTATATAGTAGAAGTATGTATATTTTATATAATAATAATTGGCATTATATAGCTCCTTTTCCAACAGGACTGGAAATGTTCTTTTTTTGTGAAAAAGATGGGTACCTTTTCAACACTCTTGAATATTATCAATAATAGGGAAATGACGATTATTCGGATTTGCCTCGTCTTCCTGGGTAAATGGGCAGGTTGGTCACAGGGCCACAGAGGATGAAGGTCCAAATTTTCATCAATGATGGGGTCGGTACATGTTTCTTAAAAAGTTCTCTGTCCATTTCGCGTGAAGGGGGGGTTGTCGTGGAAGGGACTCTAGCTTTCACTTGTAAGCCATGACTATCCTGATTCTATGTAATGAATTATCACTTGCCTTGAAGGATCTTTTGTCACTGATGGCAGGTGCATCTTTAGACACTTATTTAACCTTATTGGGCCTCAGTAATTACTACTAGACATCAGGATAGATGTAGACTAATGACCTATAATTGTGTCTTCAAGCTTAGTCTATTTCAGCACTGTTTTTCAATTTTGGGACCTCTACCCAAATGGTGGGGTACGAATCCAAGTTAGTGGGTCAAGATAAGAATGAAGAAAAAAAGGGACAAGAATCGAGACTTTTAGTGCATTCCATATATGAGAGTGTGTTTTATCTTGAGAGGCTTCTGTTTTTGTTTTATGTGTTTAAGTATACATCACATGTGTGTGTGCATGGGGTGGGCCCTGAGGTGAAATATCTCTTAATATGTGTTTTTTATCTAAAAACTGATGGAAAGCTTCTGCAGTACAGTTGGTAGATAAATGTATAAATATAATAATGTACAGGTATTATGTCCTTACGTGCTCAGGATACAGCAGGTTATAAAAAAAGAAATGGTTGGTGATGTGAAAAGGGTTCGGGAATGAAAAGGCTGTACTATCTGGTCCCTCCTATCAGAATGTGTTAGTGCCGACTTGCATGGGCCCCTGAGAATCCATTGTATGTACATATTTCCCATTCTGTGATCCCTGACCTCATGTTAGTAAGTGGAAATTGGGCAAAGTATTTGCACTATGGAAATTGGAAAATGCTGCAAATTGGGTGCCCTTCTGTCTGCAACTAGTTGTTAAATATTTACCGGAACATCACTGTTCTTAATCCTTCCCACTGTAATTCTATTGTTTCATAAACTGTGAATTTGCTTCTATTTTAACAGAGGTTTGACTTGAATATTACTGGGAATTATTAAAGTAAATAATTTGAATTATCTTAAAGTACATAGGAATAGAAAATTGTGATTAACTCAAAATGTCTATAATTAAGAATTTTAAAACAATGGCAGTTATCCTAACTTCTTACATTAAGTGCTCATGACGTGGCCAACTGAAAACTTAAAATTGTAATTGGTGATAATGAATTTTTTGGCAAAGGGTAGGAATACAAGATTTTCAAAAACACCGTAGTGTTGGGGCAAATTTTGACAAAACTTAAGCACTTTGGTAAGTTCTGAAACTTATAGAACCCATGCCCTTGGCTCCATTTTAAGCTGTCTTTAAGTTTGTAATCCTATTTCTGGATTTTAGTGAATTCATCTGTAAAATAGTTGGTTTGACTGGGAGATGGAACAGTTCTTTCCAATTAAAACAATTGTCTTGTTTCCTGTTTCCCCACAAAGAAATAAAAGCAGTATGGAGGGTCTGAGAAAAGACCAGACATCGCCTCCATAGTAACTATGATAACTTTAAACTTGTAAATGAAGGCAAGAAAATGTTTGAGTTGGAAAGGAAATTTTCATGGACATGAGAGGAGTTTTACCACAAAATACGGTGGAAATCACCTGTGTTAATAGGTGAATGCAAGAGAAGGAAACTAGAAAGGAACTGAGAAAGGACTTCATAGCCTCCAAGGTGGACAGAGTTTGGCCGTGTGGTTTGACACGACCGTAGCTGTGTGTAAGAACAACTGTTTGACTAAAATTTCAAGAAGACTGCGTCTGGGGAGACGGGAGCTCAAGTGACTAATGTTCCTTGAGCACATGCCAAACTGTTGTGACTGCATCTGCAGTACCCATTGTAAACAAAGGGCTTTAACCCAGGGTTCTTAGTCTCCAAGTGCAGCCAAGATTGAGAAGGTGTTTGTCACTGATGAGACCAACTAGAGCGGTCACCGAAAGAAGCCATTGGCAAAATGGTGAGGTTTGTCTGTTTTCTGCCTCTGCATCCAAGCCCTTTTACCTCTGAAATTCATTCCACCTGGATACCTGGTTCATGTCTCATGCCCAGGCCCTTCCCCACAGGCATTTTTGTTTGTAACCTTCCTTGCAGATCAGGTGTTGTTAATTGATAATGTTGCTCTTCTCAGGACCCTTTGCATTTTAATAAGCACCTTGCAGTGAAAGAATTCGAGCAAAAAGGGAGTTGCTCTCCAATGGAATAATTGCAGATACCATGACAGGATCGGAGAGATTAATTTCAGGCTAGAAGGTGATGTTTTCTTCCTTTCTTGATGAGACACTCAGAACGAGGGCATTCTCCTGCTCAGGGTAGCGTTAAGGCTGGCTTTGGCCAAGAGGCATGGGTTTGGAAATGGGGAAGATCCAGACTCAAAAGAGAGAAGGAATTATCAAGGTCCAGAAGAGGAGAATGAGTGAAGAAGGAACTCACCAGTCACTATCAGCTATGTTGTGCCAGACAGAGTGCTAACCACTTGCACATGTTATCCCAATTAAGGAGAACAAGACCGGTTCCTTGTCAGGCAGACTGCTGGGGGGGGGTGGATAGGTGGTCACCTGTGTTGATGGGGAGGGAAAGGTCAAGGAAGCTCTAGAAGCAGCAGCAGCAGCAAATTGTTTTGATTGTTTAACCTGATTGATTGATGGCAATTAGACAGCCCCCATCCACCTCCCCCCCACCCCAACCCCCGGCCCCCGCCCCTCCCCCCAGCCATTGGAATAATTTATGCCAGTTGTGTTTGGATCAGTAAATAACAAAGAATTGAGGAAAGAGAAATCTACAGTGAACTTCATAAAGAGGTCTAATAGAATCTGCATGTTAAACAGACATTGAACTTTGTAGCAAGAGCTGCTTCAAGCCTTTAAAAATCCAAATGAATTCTGAATTCCACATCATGCCTTTTAGACCTCAGCATGGTTTCTGGTGCTTTCTCGCAGTTAATTTTAACATCACACCAATGATTTGGCCTGTAAATGACTTGAAGTGGTGTGTCTGAGGAAACTGGATGGTGTATTATTTAGGGCTAATGCCAGAGTAGCTTAAAAATGAGCTAATTTATTCATTCCTTTAACAACTATATTTTGATCGTCATCCATGGGTCAGGTGCTGTTCTGCATAAAGTGACTTAGAGGTGACTAAGAAAACCTCTGCCCTGCAGAAGCCTAGAAAACTGATGGGAACTAGTAATTGGGATTCTGTGTAAGAGGTGTCTTGAGTGAGAAGTAAAAAGTACAGAAGTGGTGCCACGAAAGGGTCATCCTTTAATAGTGGAGGTGAGCCCTGGGATCTTCATGGTGGAAGGGATTTTGATTTGGGGGAGAGGTGCTTGAGCTAGTGATTGGGGCTAAAAGGTGGGTATTTATGGTGCACTGAGTTGCAAATGATGTTCCTCAGGAGTTGAGGGAAGGGGAAGGGTGACAGGAGTTGAGGTTGGAGAAGAAGGGGAAGCAGAGGCATTAGGGTGGACTGCCATCTGGTGAGAGCCTTGGAGGAGTTTTCAGGAAAGGAAGGATGGGACAAGGACTGCAAGTCCAAGGACGGCTCTGGAAGTGGCTCAGACCTGAGACAGGAAATGTGGGAGAGTGGCCCACCGGGTCAGCCTGTCCTCTGAGGTTAGAAACGGAGTTCATGTGGTTTTCATGGAGAGTGGGCAGTGGTGCTGTGTTTGTTAGTTTGAAGTTATTTTTAACTTACAAACATCTTGCAGGACTCCAACAGTATGAAGTCCAGTTCAGAACCTGTCTACAAATTAATGGCTTGTCCTGGCTTGAGGTGCTCCATATTTTTTTGTATTTTTTTTTTAATGTTTATTTTTGAGAGTATGAGTGGGGGAGGGGCAGAGGTGGGGGGGGGGGGACAGAGTATCGGAAGCAGGCTCTGCACCAACAGCAGAGAGCTTGATGGGGGCTCGAACTCAGGAACCATGGGATCATGACCTCAGCTGAAGTCAGATGCTCAGCTGACTGAGCCATCCAGGTGCCCTGAGGTGCTCCATATTTTGTAACTCAAAATAGAGTGGCAGAGAGTAAAAATGGACAGGCACAGGAAGCATCATTTAAAATGAAAGAATATTAATTGGCTTTACCAGAGTGTGTATTTTCATTAGGAGAGAAGTGCCTGCCTAGATTTTTAAAAATAATTGGTAACTGACACACCTGTGATATGTATGAGACTCCCCCCCCGCCCCCCCCCCAACCCCCCACCCAAACCTGAGAAGAGAAGGCAAAGGTCAAGATGAGAGGAATAGAGCTACAATGAACCTTTTGTAGGCATGCTGTTAAACTACAGTGTTCTGAATCACTAACGGTTGTTTCAGAGAGACAGGGAGACTAATGTGCTTGTGCCCAGATCTTAAAAATAATACAGCAAACTAAGTTATACATAAACGGTGGTTTTAATAAATTTTCACCTTAACAGCTTATTCTGTTTGTTGAGTGTGTTCTGTATAGATGTGTCTGGAGTGAATTTTTGGACTCAGTTTATGCATGAGAGTGGAAGAAAGAGGCTTTAATCTTTGTGAGCAAAGTATTTAAGAGATCCAGAAGTCCAGGGGTGCCTGCATGGCTCAGTCCATTAAGCATCTGACTCTTGGTATCAGGGTCGTGAGTTCAAACTCCACATTTGGCCTGAAATCTACTTAAAAAACAAAAAACAAAAAAAAAAAAAAAAGAAAAAGAGATCCACAGGTCCATGCAGTAATATTGATTCATTGATAGAGGTGGTTAAACCATCTGGAGATGTATCTGAGTTTGATCCTCTCCTTGTAATTATTAGAACTAGGACCATAGCTAAGTTACTTAACTCTTAGAACTTCTGTCTTCTCAAGTCTGAAATGGGGATAAAAATGAAAGTTGTCTCAGCTCTTCTGAGAATCAGTGGGCTAATGGCTTGACCGTTTTTAATATTTATAGTAAGCTTGGGTACTAGGTATGATTATTACTACCATTTTACAGATGGCGGGGTCTTAAAGAGCTGGAACAACTCACTCAAGGTGAAGAAGGTAGGATAGGGTGAAATGTGATTTAGGATCAGCAGCCACATGTGCTCCCCCACCCCATTCCCTTGACTGTTATTGTACATAAAGTTTTACTAAGACATGACCATACCCATCCACTTAGGTGTTGTCTGTGACTGCTTTTGTGTTTTAATAACAGAGTTGAGTAGAGACTGGGACCAAATCGCCTACCAAGTCTCAAATGTTTACTGTGTGGCCCTTTACAGAAAATAGTTGACCCCTGCATTGGACCTCAGTCTGTTAGACTATAGAGTCTAGGGTCCACACCACAAAAACACTTCGTATGATGCTTGGCATATAATAAGTATGCACTGAATGAGTATCACTTTGTTCCTTATCTAACTTAGGGTACAGCTGTTCATACCAAGGAACTCATGTTGGCAAAATGGAAACAGTAAACATTCTACTTCCAGTAGGAGAAGCCATTATGTCTGTGGAAGTAGTGAATTACTAAAGGAACACTTTGTGAATTTTGTGTTCTAGCTTCGACTTACTACTATGTTTTATATAATGAAGAAAGAATTTATTTCTTCATAGCATTCAAAGTATAATATGTCATTGAAGGGAATAATTGTGAACTTGAGTGAATATTCAGAATCTGTTAAATTAACCTCATACCCAAGGAAATTTCATGTTCTTGAGAAATGTACAACATTTTTGTTTATGAAAACTGCATAAAAATAGTGTAGAAATGCCACTTGTGGTATTATGACCTGTTGATCAAAAATAGGTATAAGCAGTGTGTCTAGCGCAGGAAAAAATGAAAAGGGTTTATCCTTTTAATGAAAAGGTTTAAAATTGTCATACGTTTTCTAATAGTCTTCCTCACAAGAAGGGGAGGAGATGATGGTTTCAACTTGACCCTGCTCCATTTTATTTCCATGCATTTGTCTGTTACGGATTCTGGGAGCTCCTTGTCCTCTGCTCAGTAAATGCCCTTGGGTTTGTGTTACTGTGGAGCTTACAGAGCACACCATGTGTCCAGTCAAATTGTATTGAGGGGATAATCTTGGAATTTGCTTTGACTAAGCCCAGGGCCATGGCTCTGTGTTGATGAGTGGGAGATTTCTTCATTGGGTTCATGGTTTTCTCTTGGAATAGCTCTTGTTTGAATAAAATTGCAATACATTTTTTATCCTGGGACATCTGGAAAGTGCAGATACATAGAAAGGAGAATGTGAATGTCTTTTGTAATGGTACCATCCACAGACAGCCACTGTTAACAACTTGGTGTGGATCACTATACAGAACTGTATGTTGATACACATGTCTTCTTGGATACATTTGTATCTACATACATGAGCGTTTTTCTTGGGTATTCCTCCCGAGATTGTCTCAGCTGGGAAACTTCTGGGGCCAAGTATTCTAATTTGTCCACGAACAGCTTATCTGAGGGAAGCTGAAAGCTGTATATGTTCACCTTCCACATAGAAACCATGTTCTGTAGGGATCGCCTTTCATGACTTTTTTTTTTTCCGGTTGTAGTTTGTATCTCCCTGCTGAACGTGTATCACTTTATTGTTGGGGGAATTGAAATTCTTTTTCTTGGTGGGAAGACAAACACACAGGAGAACTCCAGCAAGAGCTAGTGATGTTAGTGGCATTAATGACAGATTTTTAGCAGAAAAATCTTTCCCTACCACCTAATTTTTTAAAAATCAAGTTTGCAAAGCTATTTGTAAGTTACAGGATGAAGCTAATGGTGAGAAGGGTGTGCAGTGGGTTATAGTAACAAGGTCTTTTAAGATCAGAACATGTACATGGATGAGAAGTAACTGCTGGGTGCTGAGGTGGAGTTTTCTGGTCATTTATCAACTCCTTTTCTCACATGCTACATCTCCTGCATCATTCTCTAAAGTACTTATAAACAAGAGCTCTATTTACTTTGTAGAGCATTGAGATATTTTGATCTAGTTTTCAAAGCAGAGAGAAGTCTGGGTCCTGGGAGGATTTTGGTTCAATGACCAGCATGTAAGGAAATCATTTTTAGGTTATTTCTCCCTTGTCAAACTTGAGACCTTTGTGATTCACTTACTAGTGTGAGGGTTCTTTGGAATTGACTGCTTGAGATTTATGTGATTAAGTAGACCATCACTGCATCTTATTTAAAACCTAATTGCCCTTCCCTCTCTCCCAGTCCAGTATATAGAATCTCTGTAATAAATACGAAAAGCAGTAGTAATGATACACAGAGCCTCACTCTTAGCCTTTTTCTTAGTTGGTACCAGTTGAAGAGAGTTCTGTTTCTTTTTTCTTTAAAAAATTTTTTTTCATTATTATGTTTGTTTGAGAGCGAGAGAGCAAGAGAGTGAGAGAGAGCGAGTAGGGGAGGGGCAGAGAGAGAGGGAGATAGAGAATCCGAAGCAAGGCTCCAGGATCTGAGCTGTGGGCACAGAGCCCGACACAGGGCTTGAACCCACGAGTGTGAAATCATGATCTGAGTCGAAGTCGGTCACTTAACCAACTGAGCCACCCAGGTGCCCCAAGGAGAGTCCTGTTTCCTTCACAAGCAGCTGTCATCAATAGAATTTCAACCAACCTAGGCTTTCATAACAGCATCATTTTCTTGACCACTGCCTGTCAGGGGTCCTCCGTGTGAATCACAGCCAATTGCATGTCTTGGCCTTGAAACCAGGAGGTACCTGGTCTTCTTCTTGATGATTCTCCTCTACCATTTTTCACTCCACTAAGAAAGCTGTTTTAGGAGTACAATTGACTGTATGGGTCAGTCAGGAACGGAGCCTCCTATCTAATGTATTGTAGACACCAGCTGGATTTCCTGGAGAAGAACACATTTACAGAAACTACAGGAAGGTCTTGGCTCACTTCCAGGGAAGGAGTATGCTTTTCTAGGGACTAGCTAATTATAATAGCTGATTCTCATCCCTCATTCATCAGGTGTCTTAAGTCTTAATAACTATGAAAGCAGTGACCTTCATGTCACGGTGTTTTTACAGGGAGAGGTTTGGAGACCCATTCAGTAGGGAGGAGTGTGGAGGGTAGGGGGATTTCTCGAGCGCTTGTAAAATTGAGGATCAATAAATTCATCTGATAGCAAGATTGTTTACCCTCTTTGCTCAGTGCTGTTTTTAGGAGCTAGTAACAAATTTATGAGGGTGGTAGGAATAAAGAAAGCTGACTTTTTAAAAAAAATTTATTGTACTTGAGTAATGTCTTGGGGGAAGGCAAGACTAGAAAACTTAAATTATGGGCCAGCAGATTTTAAGTAGAATACATTTTTACAAGGATCTAGTGGCAAGTTTGGTTGACGGGCACTACATGGATCTTTATTGGCTCTCTTAAGGAGAAGTTTGCCAGACACAAACGATTGGCTCTGAGCTATAGAGAAAAAAGGGAATGAATACAGCTGCTTTTATTCTTCCATCCACAGGAAATACTCATGGATGCTGAGGTTTTACATTATGGGGCAAAACTGGTCCTTATGGGGACAACAGAAATTTGAGCTCTTGACCATGAAGTTTGGGTCCAACTTTGCCGTTCGTGTTTCTGTGTTGGCTGGTTTTCCATATGCAGTGAGATACGTGAGGCTGAAGTCGGCACACCAATTGTGTTCTTCGGCCTCTAGACATTGCTATAATTGACCTCCACATCCGTACTGGAAGATAAGTAGGTGTAATACACTCATTTGCCATGTGAGAAGATGAAGGCTCAGAGATTACGCAGGTTGTCCAACTGACACAACTAATAAGGTTTAATCTGGTAACTATTTAGAGCAGACCAGTGCAGTGTGGCCCAGCAGTTTATCCACTTTCAACTGGATAATGTGGCCCCTTGGAGCAGGAGGATACTTGACCTCAAAAAACAAAAACAAAAACAACCAAAACCAAAAACACAACCCTCCACCTTCTGTTCAAGGGTAGTCTATTGAAATCTATTTCTGTAAAAAAAATAAATAAATAAATAAATAAAATAAAAAATAAGACCCTGAGAAACTGAAAGCCTTCCGTAAAGAGGAGGGTACGTTTATTATATTTGAACGCTAGTTATTTAGTGTCCTTTATATGCAAACCCAGTTGTGTCTGCCCTTTAGAAATTTCATCTGTCCTTACACTGCAGTTATCCTAAAAGTGGATGAATCTCCAGTCCTACCTCTTTGCCAACTCGAGTTTTAGATTTCCAAACTACTTGAGGTTTCTGCTTGTGATTTGCTTTACATCAACTGCCACATGTAACGACCAACAAATTTGCAAGCACTTCAAAGAAAATTCCCAATTAATCCTTAAGGCAACCCAGTGAATTGTTTTATCTCTATTTTTTTTTTTTTTTTTTATCGAAAAACCCAACAAACAAAAAACCTTTGGATCTTAGAGCTTTAATGATGTGAAGGCTCTTCCCCTAGCTGCCGTGTGATGTGGCCCACCTGCAGAGTGACCCTTCCTCCTCCCCCATTCTGAAGCTCTTTGCTGGACTGCGCAGCTGTGCCCCCAGAACAGAGCTCCGTATCTTACCTAGAATGATCTCGTACGCTGCCCTTCTTTTGCTTCATCTTAATTTCTCTAGTCATTTGGGCTTGCTATTGGACTCCTCTTCCATTCTGCCTCTCTTGTCAAATACCCTGTTTGTAGCATGATTTCTTTTGTAAAGACTTACCTTCTATTCTCATCTCCCTGACCTGAGTTATTATTTTATGCCTAGATTGTTACAGTCTACTGTTTAGTCTTGTCTCCTATCTCTTTCAGTTTAAGTAAAATGCTGCAGGCCCACTGTATACAAAATGCCATGCAAGGGAAGACAAAAATATCTTTCTGGGCTACCCTGTAGCTACCAGATTAAAATATTTGTGACATGGTTCCTAGCTCAAAGTCATCAGCAGTTCATTCTTAGGGCACGGTGTTGGCAATCTTAGCTTCGTGTTCAAGACCCTCTAGTCTTGATCTGGGCTGCCCCCCATCTATCCCCAACCAACATACCCCTCAATGGAAGCTCTCTCTGCTTCTATCTGTGAAACATGTTCACTTACTCTTGTAAGGCACAACGCACACTGCCTCTTGGCTTCAGCTTTATCCCAAGGGTTTCTCTCGTGTCTTAATTCAACATATGGATGGGGTACCTTTAACCAGGAACTATTGGGGTGCTTGGGTGGCTCAGTCAGTTAAGTGTCTGACTTTGGCTCAGGTCATGATCTTATGGTTCCTGAGTTCGAACCCTGCATCAGGCTCTATGCTGGCAGCATGGAGCCTGGAGCTTGCTTCAGATCCTGTGTCTCCCCCTCTCTCTCTCTGCCCCTTCACCACTCATGCTTTATCTCCCTGTGTCTATGTGTCAAAAATAAACATTTAAAAATTAAAAAAAAATTTAACCAGGACTATTGTGTGGGATATATAGTGAACTTAAGACCGAAATCTCAGCCGTGAAAGTTAGAGGGCATTGGAGACAGGCAGTAAACAGCAGACGTTACAAACGAAACAAATCGTGTTGTCTATTCTGTGGCAGTAGTTGTGAGCAACAAAAACAGAGAAGGGTAAGAGGGAATTAGGACTGTTGGGATGCACCCAATGTTTATAGCAACAGTATCAACAATAGCCAATTTATGGAAAGAGCCCAAATGTCTATTGACTGATGAATGGATAAAAAAAGTGGCATAAATATACAATGGAATATTATTTGGCCATCAAAAGAGTGAAATCTTGCCATTTGCAATGACATGGATGGAGCTAGAGTGTATTATGCTAAGCGAAATAAGTCAGGGCAGAGGAGAGCTAATACCATATGATTTCACTCGTGGAATCTAAGAAAACAGGTGAACCTAGGGAAAAGGGGAAAAGAAAGGAAAGCAAACCATAAGAGACTCGTAAAGAGAACAAACTGAGGATTGCAGGAGAGAGATGGGTGGAGGATGGGCTAAATGGGTGAGGGGCATTAAGGAGAACACTTGTGATGGGCATTGGGTGTTGTTTGTAAGTGATGAGTCACTAAATTCTATACCTGAAACCAATTTTACCACATATGTTAACTAACAACTGCAATAAAACTTGGGGGGGAAAAAAGTGCTGGGTGGAGATGGGTCGGTTAGGGTTTCATGTAGGTACAGCCCCATTTAAAAAGATGACATTTGAGTAAAGACTCCTAGGAAGTGAGCGAGTTAGGCATCCAGATAGCAGCAGGGGAAATACTCCAGGCAGAGGGAGCACCTGCCAGAAAGGCTCTGAAGCTGAAGAGGTTTTGCTGCTTACAAAGAATGCTGGGGGGGCTCATGCAGTGGGTGGGAATGAATAGGGACTGCAGCTGGAGATTGAGGAGAGAGGCCAGCACACAGAACCCTGGCAGGCCAGGCTTTTAGTCCACTTGAAATGGGGTCATGAGAGGATGTTTGACGTGAGGAGCAATGGAGTCTGAACGAAGTTTTCGAATGATTCTGGCTGCTAGTTGAGTACATGCTTCAGGGGGACGTGGGTGGAAGCAGAGAGCCTAATTCCGAGACTACTATGGTCTGGACAGTGGTTGGTTGACACTCAGGGTTTGGAAGTGGCGATGGTGAGAAGAATTTGGATTGCGATGTATTCTGAAGAAAGAGCCAACAGGATTTCCTGATGGAGTGGATTGAGAGGGGATATGAAAGAGAGAGAAGAAAGTCAATATCAAACCTGAGATTCAATTCTAATGCATCATTTACTATGTATCACACGTGTGGTGGCATTCAATGGTAGGTATGCAAATACCTGTTAGGGACTTGTAAACTGAAAGAGGAGGCAGGTCATAAACTTACAAGTAAAAGGATAAAACCGTGTCTGTGGATGGATATCTTAATAAGATTGCAAGTTCCTTAAGATAGTGATTCATTTATCACTCCACAAACCTTTTTAAGGTTCTTACTTGAGGCCAGTGGTTGTCTCACCTTCTCAACAGTGCTAAATGGAATTAGAGGCAACTTCAGTGCAGTGGGTAAGTACACAGGCTCTAATGGAGAGTGAGGTACTCCAACCTTGGTTGAGTCATTTATTTGCTGAGGGAGCTTGAACAAGTGACATAAACTCTCTGTTCCCTATGTTTCTCCTCTGGGACTTGGTAATAATCTCTCTCATAGGGTTTATTGCAGGAGTAAATGCCCCAATACATGTAAAGTACTTATAATAATGCCTGGCATATACTAAATGTTCAGATAGTATTTATCATTCCAAAGTGAGCATTTAGGAAAAATTAGGTAAAAGAGGATTACCATTTTGAGCAACTGTCCTTCCTTGAACCCCATGTTCAAAACCTGCCAAGCTGAATGGATAATAAATGTGAAGAATAAGATCTCCTAGTAAGCCTTGCTTTCTAGCAGATAGTACAAATAACCGGAGAGGATTGCGTTACGATCAGTCCGATACCTGCCTCTCTTGAGAGGTGGATATGGAGGCTGGTCAGCATCCCCTCCAGGTACGTTTGATTGACAGACTGGCAACCAGTATTTAAATACCTAACACATAAAAAGATCGGTGCTTTCTTATTATTTTGTAGCTTAAAATGTTGAATGTGTATTAAAATGAGAAAAATAATTTTCAGAACAGATATGACTTTCCTAGTACATAAAAGCAAGGAGATCACATCAAGAAGGGATTATTATTTTTTTGCCCCAATACAGGAAATTACTATTTTTCCCTCCATGTTTATATTTTGATACCTAATATCTCCTTTCTTTTCTTTCTTCTTCTTCTTCTATTTTTTTCTTTTTTTTATTTTTTTATTTCTCACGTGGTGGTCTTCCTTTCATCCCTGTTACTATCTGCAACTAATTGGGCCTCCAAGTTCAGGAAGTAGCAGTGTGTTTTTTACCTTGAAACTCGTGCAGACATCTTCAGTGTCAGAGGTGGTTTGAAGAGCAGCTTAATTCTGCTTTCATTGTGCCCGGTACTTCAGTGAGGCACTCAGGTTCTGTTTGAGCTCGGTATTTCTGATCCCATTCTATACATTGTAGATGGCGATGCAGACAGTGGCTGTCAATGAGTAACAGGTAAATATTGAACAGGGAAGCCCTTTTGATTAACTTTGTGGATCATTATTTGAAAGTAGCTTGCAGTCAGAACAGCTCCATCACTCATGATCATAGCACATGGCATGGAGGTCAGAGCATCACGCTGCTGGTTGGAAAGCTGAGGTTGCATTCTTTGTTACGTACCTGGTCCTGCATTCATGCAGTGCTTGAGTAGGCACAACTCTCCAGTGAGCAAAATGGGGAGGATTTAGCACAGTAGGGACACAAGGATATTATGATAAAGCATGGAATAGTCCAGATAGACTTTGTGCTATGTGGATATAGATACATTAAAGCACATTGACAATTTTTTGAACTTTAATTTTTGAAGCTTGACTTTTTATACAGATTCAGAAATTGTTGAATATGGAATCTATACCATTATGGCAGGCTGAAAGTGAACTTTTGGTTTTGCTAGGTGATGCCAAAAAGTAATTTGAACGTTTCTTTACTTCTCAAAATTTAGTTGATATCACCTAATGGGCAAAGCTGCTCTCATGACAGATTTACTCAGAAGATTGTTCGGTAATCGATTGCCTGTTCAGTGATTCTGATCTAGCTGTTGAACCTCATGGTATATTAATGATTTATCACCGCTCGAAACAAAAACATTATCATTATTAATATTTTTGAGCTCCCACCAAAGAATATTCATGTTACTTGGTAAAAAGACATAGCTATTTTTACTCAATCCTACCTATCTGCTCTCAAAATTTGGGGTCAACATTAACATGGTGATTAAAAGAGAGACCACGATTAGTTTGCTCACACATCTTCAGGAAAGCCCTAATTCAGTGGTCAAACAGGCCAGTCTAAAATGTTTTCAGAAGGCTATCATTTTCTAGTAATTCTTTGAATTGAGTCTTTGAATCATGTCCAGCTATATAAGTATTCAGAAAACTAAGATCATTAAAACAACCAATGACAACAATGCAAATGTATCTCCTTCTTACCCTTACTCTAGAGCAGTAGTTAAAAGTAGGCATTTTATGACATTTTAAATGTATAATCCGGCATTTTAAATTTGCTTCATTAAATGGATTAATGCCCCTGTTACTTACTGTTTAACATGTATGAACCACAAAAGTGACAAAATGTATGTAAACTAGAAGATAATTTTATTCTGAAAATCCTTTGAATAAGAAGTACAATATAAAGTGGTTATGCTAACTAGAAATGTAAACTGCATGTTATCACATTTCTGAGGAAGGGGTTCTATGTTGGTATCATTAAAAGTATTTTAATTCTGATTTTATTATTCAAGATTTTATTTTTAACTTGTCTCTTCACCCAACGTGGGACTCAAACGTACAACCCTGATGAAGAGTTGTATTCTGTACTGACTGAGCCAGCCAAGTGCCCCTCCATTCTTCTTTTCAATAAACCATGGAAAATATTAATATTCTTGCTCTTTAACTGTACTGTTTTGGACTGGTTGAGAGTCCCTGTCCTCCCACCTCCCAACCTCTGCCTCAGAAAGGAAAGAACTTAAAATTTCATGTAGAAAATAGCTTTAGTTAGGCAAGTATTATTTACAAAGTAATGTGACAGAAATCATGTCTTATATTTTTGAAATCTAAATAAACTTATCACGTACATGCAAAATACACGATAAATTAAAAATCGAACTTACAATATGTGCTATTTCTTGGCAACAGAAATACAGTGCATGCCTGTGCTGTTGAGCGAGAAGTAATGTGTTACTGTATCTGTCTTTTTCTCCAGGGTACCCAGGATCTAGTTTGGTTAGGTTCCCAGTGAATATGTGGTAGGTGGTCCCATCCTAACCCGCACCACAAAACTAGAAAATGCAGTTCTAAACAAAGATTTGTAATAGCAGGGGATGCTGTGGGTCAGGGAAGAATTGGCATGGCCATGTGGAAATGTGGGCACATGGCATGGTTATCTAGCATAGCCAGGACTTTTAGACCTTTGGTTTCCTTGAAATTAATAGGTAGCTAATTCAACATTTAGTGTTTGTCTTTCTGGGGCAGGAAACTTGGCACATACTAATTTGTGTAGACTTGTGACACATACTATAAGGGAAAATACATACAAAGAAAAAATGTATATATAAATACATGTCTTTGAATATTAAAAATTTTCTAATCTCTACAACTTGGAAATTTTTATGTTTATATCCCAATAGGAGATAGAATGTATTAGATAAGAATTAAATGATGGTGACATCGTTACTGGCTTTTAATTCCTTTTTAATTATTAGAAAACTTGGTAATGTTAGGGGAAAATGGCATATATTGGGCTAGGATGTGGTGGCTTTGAAAGTTAATTGGCTCCATCCAAAAAAAAGTATTTATCCTCTTTTTGTGAAAAACTGTAGACATTACCTAATCTCAAGGAAGTTTCAGGCCATCGGGGAATCTAAGATAGATGATTCGCTGATTTGACAATTGAATACCTACTAAGTGACCGGCATTTTTCTAGGCCCTAGGTGTTCTGTGGTAAACAGGACATCTGAAGTTGCTACAGCATAGAGTTTATACTCCACTGCGAAGGGCAGAAAATACGGAGAGGAATATATAATCTTAAAAAAGGTAGTGCTCTATAGTAGGAAAGAAATGAAATCAGGGCAAGGAGACGGAACATGTCAAGTGCTTTTGTAACCAGACAAGGCATCTTAAGTACCTTAAGAATGATGTAAATGTTTCTGTTCTCTGCAGGTATGGACAACCAAGTCCATTTATGGCTGTAGTGAATCGGGGAACTCTTGTTGGGGTAGATGGAACTTAGGCTGGCCCTTGATGGATGGGAATGAATAAGCCATGTTTGTATCTGACAGAGGATGGAAATAAGAGTTTCTATTAAAGACTGACTAGAAATAAGGGGTAAGACTGATGGGATCTTGAAGATAGAAACTTGGGTTTGATATTTTATATGGTTTTGGTATACTGAAGAGTAGAAAAACCTCACATACTCCACTACCTTTGCATTTGCATGGAGTGGATAAGAAACAGAGGCCATCTGGCAGGCTTTTGGGATAATCAAAAAATGAGAAGACGATACAGATTTTCTATTTCCACAGGCATGGACTATTTCAAGGTTTATTTGAGGGCTACTGTGTGAATATGGGGTTGAGTGGAGGGATCATGTGATTTCCTGACTCCAGGTGTTTTGCAGACCTGAAAGTTTGAGAGTCCCTGTTCAAGGTCCAGTATGCTGGCTGTCATCTACATGATGACCTACATTCTTCAACAGGATTCACTCAGGAAATACTTAATAAAACTAAATGTATTGGCAGTGCACCAAGAGGAACTCATGAGATGAGAAACATTTGGGGGCATGAATAGACAACCCAGAATAGTTGGATTGTATAGGAGATTAATTATTATAAGAAATGGACTCCATTTAATTTATATTTGACTGTATAAGAAACAAATATATGTTAAGATTCTAGGATAGGAGTGGGTAACATAAACTAGTGATCAGCAAATAATGACCTTCAGCTCTGTTCATTGGTAAATACTAGTGGTGAATCAAGATGCCAGTCAAACATGGAACAGGTGCATGTTGCAGAGGACAATGCAGGAATGACCTATCATTTCTTAAGCCTCAGTCAATACCCGAGAAGGACTGTATATACATGTTTGCTAATGGCACAAGTAACTTGTGTGATGATTATTAATTTTTTGACAGCCACCATATTGAGGGGAGCTTTGCATACATACTTCTGATCTGTTATGAACTTCAAAATTCACACCCTTAGTGATTCATACCTCCATCTAGGTAAACAATTAGAGATGGGGAAAAAATCCCATGTAATCATGATTTCCTTAGAATTTATACTGGAAATATTTTTTGCCTCAGTAGGTAGGCTTCTGTTGAGATGTTCTATCGTGCAAGACAAGGAAGGGTTTTCACGATTTAAATCCTAAGAGTACATTAATTATTGCAACACTAGAATTTCAGAGCTCCATTGTTATAGAATTTTGACAGTAGTTCTTGCACACTGGTTTTTGTAGGAATTTTTAACTATTTTAAAATTTTGTGTACTTAATGATACAGATGATAGTTGATTGCTACAAGTATCTGGACTACCAGGATCTTCATGTTCAGATGACTTTTTAAAATTTTATTTATTTTGAGAGAGTGAGAGAGCATGAGCAAATGGAGCAGGGTGGGGCAGAGAGAGAATCTCAAGCTGGCTCTGTGCTGTCAGCCCGGAGCCCTGCATGAGGCTTGATCCCACAACCCTGAATCATGACCTGAACAGAAATCCAAGAGTCAGACACTTGAGTGACTGAGCCACCCAGGTGCCCCTATGTGTTCAGATGACTATGAAGAATATGAGCATGAATATCCTGTACGGGAAGCTGACTCTTTCATTAGCATATGTTAAGCAACTTAGTGTGCATCATTTTGAAACCTTTTAATTGCTTTTTTTGGAGATCCTATTTTCTTTTTTAAGTTCATAGATCTGGTTATGTCATTAAAGGTAGCCATGTCTTTTGTTTGAAGCTGTGTGCTTGCTATCTTCTCTTGTCTCCTTAACTCAGCTCATGAAGCTGATATCACCTGGTAGAACCGGTGAGCTCCTTTCTCCTGGTTGAACCTACCACAGTCTCTTGGTCCACCTGCCTGTCATGGCAGGGGGCCAGGGCACTCTTTGTGAACAGATGCAGAACTTCAACTTTAATGCTAAACATTGGCCTCTGAGCTGGCACAAAGGGAGAAGTACAACACTAAGTTAATTTAACTCCAAATACTTGTTTTAGGGAGGCATTTATTTATTGAATGTTAATTGATAATTCAGTGTATCTTCAATAAACTATTTGCACAGTCCATAAGAATCTGTATTTTGTTTAAGTCCTAACATTTTAAGATTTGGTTGTTTAATTGGTAGAAGTAGATTGAGTTGTTACATTCAGTTTTTAAATCGTTCATAATTCTATGTGTTTGTTGCTGTAACAATAAGAATTGGTCCTTAAAAATCCTCAGCCAGTGAAACAAGCACTTTCTTGGTAAGTAATAAACATTTTCACTTTTTCTGCGAAAATTGCTCCCTTAGACTTGAAATGTCATTAGTTAAAAACAAAAACCTGTGACCTTGTTTATCACCTCTCCCTCAGTCCTCCCTAAAAAGCTCTCTGTAATCCCTAAAAACCTAAAACACAAGGGTCTTTGTCTTCTATCATCACACAATTTAAAATGAATAGAGAGGTTGGTAAGCAAAAATGAGACCCTACATTGCCAGGCAAAAAGTACAAATTGGTAGAGTTTCATGAAGTAGTTCATGGGAAATCTGCATTAGCAAGTAGAGAGCCCCTGTGCTGAAAAGCCACTTGGATCCCTTGAGCTGGAGAATTTTCTTTTCCCATAGGTACCATGTTAGCAATTACATCAAGAAGAGTACAGACTTCTTGTTAGTTGAAAAATGGAGATGGGAATCATTTACCATGTTATTTTATGGCATTTGTTAACAATATTTACCTTCCTAAATTGATTCAGCATAATCCTTACTGTGGCTCTCCTTCATTTCTGGAAGACATATAGATAATGTGGTACTTTTATAAAGCCTTACATGGCACTGAAAAACTGATTTTTGCTTGAGCTCAGCAGAGCAGTAAGATTATATTAACATAGACTTTGGAACATTTGAGTTCCCATAGGGTACAGAGTGTGTCTGATATGACAAGACTTGCCTTCAACAGTTGTTTTAACAAGATATCCTTCATATACAATATACTGAGCTGAAAGGCATAACTGAGTAATGTTAGCAAGAAACACTGTTGGCAAAATTCTTGACTTTCATCTTTATCTGATTAATCCAGAGCAGTATTACTTACAAAAAAAGTGTTTTCAACTGAATATATATGACAGATATTTATTTCCTAAATGTCTATAACTTTACAAGAACTATTTTTGGTGTGTGTGTGTGTGTGTGTGTGTGTGTGTGTGTGTGTATGTCCCCCCCACCCCCAAAGGAAAGTTCTTATACATGCATTTCAGTGTACCGACAGAGCTATCCAGGACTTTGGATGTCTAGTATAAAACGGCTTGTTGCTGTTCATGCATGAAATAACCATTTGTGAGCACCTAGTAAGTGTGAAACACTAGAAGATACAACAGCAGGTGAAGAAGGCAAGGGTGTGAGGTCTTTCAGTAGTGAAATTTATGCAGGTAAGAAGCAAATGGACTAATGACAGAATATATAAGACGGGAATAAGTGTCGTAGGGAGGACAATAAATAGAATATGGGTTCACGAGTCCCAGAGATGGGCGTGGGGTTTGCAATTTTAAATAGGGGTGGCCAGAAAAGGGTTCACTGTGAAGGTGACAAATGAACAAAATTGGGAAGGAGATGCTGGAGCAAGCTGTGTGTGTACCCTTGATCGATCATTTGGGAATATATTCGTCTGGGTCAGCTGACTGCATTGCTGATGATCACGGTGTCCAGGGATGCTTTTATGGCGTATATTTAAATGTTCTCTCTGATCCCTTACTTTCTATTTTATTTTGTTCTACTTTTTTTTTTTTTTTTTTTTTACAGGAAAAAAAATGTGTTCTAGAGAGCATTGAGCTCATTGGATAAAAGGTGCTGGGATTTTTTAAAAAGCAAGCGTAAATCAAGCTTCCATAAAAATCTCAAATTACACCTTATCAAGTTTTTTGTAAATGTTTAAAAGTGTAAAAGAAAGCTTTTCCACTCTAAAAATGGTATTTTTACTAATTTACTAATTAACACTTTCTTCCGCTTAGCACTTTGAAGATCTGATTTAATGACAGTTTCTAGTACTTAAATAGTGTTTTAAAGTGAATCTGTGTTGGGTGGTTCAAAAACATTGCAGTGAATTTTTTGCCCCTTTTGGCTTCTGTTTATAGGAAATACATCAACTATTTTCACTGCCAGAATCGTCACTGAAAATACATGTAGTTCTGTTACTTGGATGATGGAATTATGACTAATCGGGGAAATATTAGATGCACATTTGCTTTACAATCCCAAGGATAGACCTAATTGAACACTCTTTCCTTAGTAATGTGCACATAGTTCTGATTTGGCTCTGGGCTTACCAATAAAATGAAAGAAGCACCACTTCTCTGCATTCAGAGTTGGGAGACTGTGTTGAAATTTGTTCCCCAAATACTGAGAGATCTCTCCTCTGAAGAGGTGCCTATGTTGGTATCTATGGTAATGGTTAATCAATTTAGAGTCATTTGGTAAAGTGCCAGCTAGTGTCCTACCAAAAACTAAAACCATGTGAATGATTTCCAAAAACGAGAGAAAATCAGATAAAAAGCAGAGTAGTTAGGTTTTTATCAGAAGTTTTCTGTTGGAAAGAATCAACCCTTTAGTAACACAAAATGATGTAATAATATTAAGTCTATTTATATTTAAGATGAGGTGGAAGAAATTCTTGTAGAGCAAACTCATGTTTCCCAGTGTTGTTTCCATCCTGGTGGAAGTTACACAGAAATAGGGAGAAATAATTCCTCGTTGACTCAAATGTGCAGTGTCCTATTTCTTCAGTTTCTCAAATAAGTAAAATTTGGAGAAAATACTATTTTTAGAGTTAGAATTTCTTAGAGTTTAAATACATTGAATATCAGAAAATAATTGGTAATTACTTAAACCAATATTTCTAATCTTAGGAGACCTCTGGAAGTACATTCCCAAATATAAATGAGTAACTGCTCTTTCATTGGTAATATCTGCCTTCTTGGTGGCTTTCAAGCTCCAATTTGCCTGTGCTCGTAATTACGCATGAACATTCAGAAACACAGTACTTGGAGACACTTTAGATTGTTTTCTTCACCCATTGTGGGGTTATTTACAGGACTGTTCTTCACTGACTGGAGAAATCGCTATTTATACAGAAAATACTTTCCACTGATTACCATGGTTTTTTCCCTCCAAAGCAGAACGGTCTCTCTCTCTCATGTATACCTGATGTGTACATAAATTTTCAAGGTTGACTACCTGGAATCCTCAAACTGTGATTTTTTTTTTTCTTACACTGAATTCTTCCTATGTGTCCAGTACTTTTGAGGAATAAAGATTTATAAAGTTTTAAAAATGGTTCTCATGTACCAGAAAGCTATATACAGTGTTTCTGGGGAGACTAGGTATGAGATCAGTGTTTTTCTCTGGGCACATACATCAGTCTGATGTTTCTTTAGATAAATAAAGAAAAACTCAGATATATTGGTGGCTATATATAGTTGAGAAATAAGTAGTAGAAATTAAGGGAATAGGTAGGCAGTTAAGTGTTAGAGTGAGCATCACCACCGGTCAGAATAGTGATGATTAGAGGAGAGTAAAAACCAGGAAAGTTGGAGAAAGTCTTGATAGGGAAAAAAAAAAATAATGAAACTTGAGTTCACCTCAGAGGCTTTGGGGGTTGTAGTAAACAGTTGAGGTGAGAGAGACTCATGGACAAGAATTTTGAGGCAAAACTGGGCGTAGCATGTTTGTAATCTAAGGGGACCTGGCAAGCCATAGGAGGTGGTTGCCTGAGAACTGAGTGGCATCCCAGCAGAAGCTTGTAAGATCTGAGAGACTGTAAGTAGGGAACCCATCAGGAGGCTATACACATCTTTAGAAGCTTGCTTTTCCTGGTTACCCTTTACTTTAGTTCTCTCCTGAAAATGGCTTACCAAAGGAAATGTTATTTGGCTTTTTTACCTGCTTTTGCTCTCTGAATCCTGTTTCCCAAGGTCTTTTCACAGGCTGTTACTAGGTGTTCCTTGAAAAATGGGTGGTCTTGGGGCGCCTGGGTGGCTCAGTCGGTTGAGCGTCTGACTTCGGCTCAGGTCATGATCTCGCGGTCCGTGAGTTCCAGCCCTGCGTCAGTCTCTGTGCTGATGGCTCAGAGCCTGGAGCCTGTTTCAGAGTCTGTGTCTCCCTCTCTGCCCCTCCCCCGTTCATGCTCTGTCTTTCTCTGTCTCAAAAATAAAATAACGTTAAAAAAATTAAAAAAAAAAAAAAGAAAACACACTTCGAACACACTCCGGAAGTAGTGGATGAGAAATCAGTACTGTCATTTTGTAGCTTTTAAAATAGGGGTGCTTGGGTGGCTCAGTTGAGGTAAGCATCCGATTCTTGATTTTTGTGGAGGTCATGATCTCACAGCTCGTGAGATTGAGCCCCGTGTGGGGTTCTGTGTTAGCAGTGAGGAGCCTGCTTGGGATTCTCTCTTTGCCCCTCCCCTGGTGCTCTCTCTGTCTCTCTCAAAATAAATAAACTTAAAAAAACACTTTTGAAATAAGAACACAAAGCAGTCAACGTAGACCTATAGAATTTAAATACCTACCAGTTTGAGAGGAAAAGAGGCCAACTTGTTTCCAGCTTATTCTCAAGTACTAGAGTGAATGTGAGCCGATCAGCTGCCAAGCAGAAGGAGCTGTTCCAACTCTAATTTTAACATGCCACCTTGCATGGCTGTAGGAGTGGTTCCCACATACTTCAAAGAGATTATTTTGTATAAATAGAGACTTTTCCTACTTAACCAAGTGGGAAAGAATCATCATTAGGACTCCCCGCCCCCCGCCCCCATCCCCACCAACCTGCAGCCTTACAGCCCATTTGTATGGCTTCTGTACTCGCCATCACTGGACAGCACTTAGCTAGCTCACTGCGAAGGGTAACCACTTCTCTGCAGCTCTGGGTGTCCATGAATCAATTTGTATTGAACCACTTTGTGTGACAATCCTTGGGGTATACTTGTATATTTTGGGTTATTTTGGTGCTAGCAAAGTGGAATGCTCTGGAGGGCAAAGTTAACATAGTTACCTTTGGCTGATTTATAGGACTTTTTCCTAGAAGGCCGAACTTGCAATGATTTCTCTTTAAAAATTTATTAAAAGATCAATTGTCCCCAATGAGTGGTCATGCCAGTAAGAAATAAGCACTGTTAAAGCATCCATGGAAAGGAGAATTGTGTTATAAATACAGTGAATCGCATCAAATGGCTGGTTTGTGGATGGCTCAAGAGAATTGAGGTGAGCCCAGTGGGAGCTAGGACACAATGCTGATAGAAACTGTAAAAATGCTTGGATCTCCTTGTATTCTGTGAAATAATCATGTTGATGAGAAAATCTTGATCTGCATGCTATAAACTAAGGGAAGACCTAGTTTATAACTAATTTACAGAAGGGAGACTGAGCAGAGAGGGAAGGCACAGAAGGCTGGAGTTGGTTTTAAACAGGAATGGCGACTGTGATGCTAGAAGTCCATTTAGACTTCTTTTTTCTTTAATTTAGGTTTTCTGAAGCCTCTGTGGAAGCATGGTTGGAAAAAAAGTTGCAGACCCTGTCGAGTTTCTTCTTGTTTTCTTATTTTACTATAGTATATTCTACCTCTAGTGTTTCATTGTGTTGATTTGATGCTGCTCTTGTAAGTTTGAGGTGGTACAAGGTAAAAGACTGAAATGAGTTGTATTTGTCAAAATTCCAGCACTTACCAATAGACTTCAAACAAACACTTGATTAAGAAATGACTCCTTGGGGGGTGCCTGGGTGGCTCAGTCGGTTGAGCATCTGACTTTGGCTCAGGTCATGATCTCGAGATTCATGGGTTCGAGCCCCGCATCGGGCTGTGTGGTGACAGCTCAGAGCCTGGAGCCGGCTTCAGATTCTGTGTCTCCCTCTGTCTCTGCCCCTCCCCTGCTCAAGCTCTGTCTCTCTCTCTGTCTCAAAAATAAAGACGAACGTTAAAAAAAAATAAAAAATGGCTCCTTGGCGTAGGCCGTGTCAACCAGTGGTTAGACACCTCAGCTTTGGGGCTGAAGCGGGTTTAAAATCTCAGCTCTGCCCTTCACTGACTTTCTGACTTAGGGCTTGTTGCTGAGCTTGTCAGCCTGTGTTCTCCATGATAGAAATCCAAGTAATAATGCTTACCTTGTAGAGTGTTTTGAGGTTTAAATGCCTTGGTGTGTGCAAGTGTTAAAACACTTAGCAGGAGAAATGGCATTTAATACTGTGAATAATAACAGCTACAATTTACAAAGTAACTTTGCTTTCACTTGTCTATAGCAGAGAGGAAGATGAATTCTTTATGCAGTTATGAGGGTGGAGGTAATAAAATGTGGCCTTTACAATTAGGTGCCCAAATCACTGAAGATCCAAAAGGAACTGGCGAGAAGTAGTTTTATTTTGGCAGCTTCAGTTGCTAATTCTCTAGCTTTCCCCACTAGGCTTAATATGCCATAAACTTACTTCCATATAGAAATGTTGCCTCTGGAGAAGGGAGTAGTGGAGCTCTCTTTTACATCCAGAGGAAATAGTCGGGGAAGAAGGGGCGGGGGGACAGGTGGTAGTTTAAACACGTTTAATTCAAAGTCACATTTTTTAATCTAGTATTCATCCTCTCATGGAGAGGAAGTTGCCATGTCTGGGATGGAGGAACCTCGTAGAGATTTTCTGACGGATCTTCAGTTTTACTCCATAGTCAGTGCATTCCTGAGCACAGATTCCCACTGGACTCCTCAATGTGAAGAGATGCTATGGGGACCCCAGGGATTCTGTCTCCTCTCTCTACCTGCAGCAATTAAGCGAGGAATCCATACTCTCCTAGAAAACCACTGAGAGTCCTTAAGGACTAGAGTTAATACTGTCCTTCCCTTGAGGTGATACAGTCACATCATCAGAAACAATAATTGCATTCATTTCCAAATGTAGGAGATGATAGTAGCTCTATTGAATTGACTTGAACCACTTTTAATGCCATCAGTGCCTCCATCAGCTTTGAGCAAGTACTGTCCCTAATGTTGGATGTATTCATAGTGCCTATAACTGAGACAGCCTCAGAATTTTCTCTACCTTGTAAGTTTGAATTTGTATTAAACAGATAGGGGGGATTAAGTTTGTAAATCTCCTGGTTTAATAAGAATTTGCCTGAGGTCGGGTAGTCGTTTGGGCAGCACACAGACTAGAATTTCCCTGAGGTCAGTATAAAAGAAGGCATGCATATGATTGGGGGGTACCATTTTCCCCCAACGGTTAAACAGTTGATCTAATTCAAGAAGACCTCAGTTTAGAAATGGGTTGCATTCTATGAGTTAGGAACTTAGGGGTATGTAATCCTAAAAGCATTTTTCCTGAAAAAAGTGTTCACCTGTTGGAGGGTAGGCTAGCCAAAAAAAATTCTTCATCTTCTCTACCCCGAGTCTTTGGCAAGGAAGTCCTGAGATCCTCTGTCCAAGCCATGAAATAGGCAAGAAGAGAGGTGGGCAGGAAACAGGGGAAGCCGTTGAGTATAGACAGGGAACATCCAGTCTTATGGTAGTAAAGTGGATGGTGGAAATGAAGAAGGGTATCAAATTCAGTGGAAACCATATTTTCTCACATAAGATTGTGAACAGATAGTACTGGAGAGCCTAGTGTTGATTTCTTGGGAAAATCCCTATCCATACAGTGATAGGAAAATACAACAGTGATCTTGATGGTGATGGCTTTAGCATAAGATATGAAGAGTGTTTGACACCAGGATGTTTCAGTAGTGAAGCTAAAGGTTGCCTCATCCAGAAAGGTCTTGTAGTTGCTCTGTACCTAATTTTTCTATAACTTCCTTAATGTTTGAAAAGTACAAACACATAAATATGAAAATTATCTTGTGTTGCCTTTTCTTACCTGTTTCTTTGGTACCAAGTCCTATGAGATTTGTCTATTCCAAGATAATTCATATATTCTAATTCTTCAGTGATGAGGAAGGGAGAGGAGAAAACATTGTTTGAAAGTGAAACAAATCCTATATAGACAGGGGTGCTTCTGGTGATTAAAATTAGGTCTGTTTGCTTATAGTCCACTTAATCTGTTAGGTTTAACATGAAATATCTAAAATGTACTGTACAGGAGGAGGCTATGAGAAAAAGGAGTAATTCTTTATTCATAATTAGCTAATGCTATAAAGCCATCTTATCACCAATAGTATGCTAGTCTCTGCTGGAAGGAACAGATTCATTGGTCATCTTTGGAAACTCACCGGAATGCTACCCATCCCGTTCTCCCCCCCCCCCCCCCCCATTTACATGGGAAAATCTATTCTCCTTTCCCATGGAGTGATTCATCCATACTGGCCCCAGTGGGCTAGTCGTGTGATTAAACCAAAAGGTTTGTGGATCTTTAATGCACGCGCAGTCCTTTTTTTTTTTTTTTCTAGCTGATTTATGCCACAGAAATCGAACTATTAAAATAGTAAGTATGCAATTTTTCTTGTGAAAAGACGTTTTATGTTGATATTGTTTCATTTTTTTAATATAGTAAGATACAACAACCAACACTGGTGTATGAACAGACATTTTGAACTGAATTCATTATCTTTTATTTTAGATTTATGTTGAAGTATTATTACTATTGAAAGTATTATAGTTACTTTCATGTGAGTTAAAACTCAGCTGTAACAATTCATTGACTAAATATTATGATGGTAGTCAACTTTCAGTTGGAAGTGTTAATTATTCACCTCATAATGCACTCATAAAAAAGATTTACCAACAGTCTCCTAGGAGTAGAAGGCATATTGTCTCTTGGCAGATTTTACAAACAAGCTTTTCCTACACTCCCAGTGCAAGGTTATTACACTTTCTCTTCTGTGACACTCAGAAAGGCTGTAGATAATCACATAGGATTGGATTTGTCATATGTTAAAAAATGATGTATGTTTTTCTTTGACTTAATGGTCATGGGAGGCTTCATTTAATTGGCTTTATGGGTTAAAGAACATCTTGATTAAACGATTATAAAGAAACAATATTTTCATGAATATATGTACAATAAAATACATACATGTTAGGTTTTGATTTAATGGTCATTTAAAAAATATTCTAATTACTTAAAACTTAACAAGGAACATTTTTATTAAGGTTTTACTTACAGGACATTTTTTTTAAAGATAATATCAAAAGGGGAAAATAGGTTTTGGACTTCTAATCTACTCTCTGGGATAGTATTAGGAAGTTGGAGTGCAGAGAAAAGGGTAGGGCCAGGGTCTCCATTTGTCTTGAATAGTCCTCCAGCAGTCATATAGAGGTACATGCTAGGGACAGAGACAACTAATTTCAATTCTAAAATTTCCATTGAAGTATGCTAGCTTTTCCTTTTCTTGACTCTAACAGTTAACATTTTTTTGTGGGGTTTCATTATTTAAATGCTGCTTCCTGGTTACTCAGTATATCCTTCAAAACTGTCTGCTTTAACTTACTAATATCAGACAATCACTGTAATGATCCTTCTTAATTTTTTCGAGCTTTCTTGTCTTTATTTTCTTCTGAGATTACTCATGTTTGTGGTTTTTTCTTGATTTTTTTTTTTTTAAATCGTTTTTTCTACTGATTTTTTTTTAAGTGAACATACTACTTGGTTGAAAGTTCTTAATTGTTTCTGCTCCACTCCACTGATGCTATTTACTTTTATTTCCTAACTTGGAAATCTATCATTTCCTTTTACAACCCCTGTCCTATTGTATGTGAAGCCCTCTGCTTTCCAATGTGGTCTACATATTTACCTTGTTTTTCTCTTCTTTCATTAGTGACTACAGGTTCTTCTTTTTCCTCTAGTGTTTGATTTTGTATGTTTGGCATAGCTACCATCTTTTTATCTGTTAATTAAAGGTGTAACACCCATTTGGCTTTGTTTAGGACAGCCTACCTATTTCTTCCAGCTGTGATGCAACCATCTTGTGTCTCAGGGTCCTAAATGACACACACTAGTCTCACTACTATGAAGCAGAGTCTTCTATTCTTTTTTTCACACAATAGGGACATTTCTAGGCCTTGGGGTCTTGCTGTGGCTAGCAAGCAAAACTGGGGTCATAGAGTCTGGCTTTGTTTCCGTAGTACCAGTACATAAACAGACTTGGTTACTCCTAATGACTAATGTTACCACGTTTTCCTATTACTGTTACTATGATGGCTTCTTAGGATCAGGGTTTGGGAATTCCTGTGGGGCTTAATATCTCAGAAAGATCAAGAATATACTTAGGATGTTTGTTACTGAGTTGGGAATTCAGTTGTCAAAGGAATGGCAGAAAATAGCATATCCGTAATAAAAGAAACAAAAACAAGTAAATGTTATCAACTATAATTCCTTAAAATCTGAAATGTAAATTTATAAATCCTTTTGCCACTTTGTACCGAATATCCTTGATTCTGATCTAAAATGAAGTCCTATATTTGACCTTGGACGATTTCTTGTCATGTTGTTCTAACCCTTTTTAATGAAATCCAACCTACCCATCTCTTCTATCTTACTATGTAACCTCTCCTTTTGGTATGGCCTAGTGTATATAGGCATTCATCTGGGGTTATTCCAAAGGTCAGAGAAATTGCAAAGGTGGTTTGTCACTTTTCTAATTTGCTAATCTCCCATGCATTGCACAAGATTCTAGCATCACCTAGGAACAGAGCCCAAGGGATGGGGCCAGGGCCTCAATTTGAGTCGTCTCATAATAGTTAAACTGCAGGTACAGCTAGGTCCATGCTCGGGACAAAGCCAACTATTTGCAATTTCAGTACGAGTGGGAAAAGCACTACACCTGGCATGGGAACTTGGATAAAATGGTTAGGACTATAATTCCTTCCATAAAATAAAAAATTTTAGTATATATAAAATACAGTTTTAATATAAATATTTTAATATGTATTAAAATTACAGTTTAAGCCCAATGTTTCTCCCAGAATAAAGCCAAATTTAACTTACTGTGTGTTAATTTGTACAGGATGCTTGTTTTCTGATAATGTAACTTAATCATGAGGGAACAAAAAAGGCTAATGGCTTCTCTGCAAATGATCAAATTAAAGCTATGAAGTAGTATGTACATCACCTCCCCGTGATGCAGGTTTTTTAAATCTATTTTTGTTCAAATGATGAATTGAAAATTCATATTTGGTGAACTGTTTTAAAGTTAGAAATAATAGGTTTCTGATAATAAACATCAGAAATAGTTTTTCATAAGACACATTTAGAAGAACTCAGGACTATATGTTCATAATTGTTGAGGGAATGCCTTTCTGAAAGCTTTTAATGGATATAGTCCTTAGGAAATACAATTACACAGATCTAAAAAAATAGTGATTTTATAGAATTTTGGAATTGCCGTTTTATTTCAAGCTGGAAGAAAAGTAGTTAATGTAAGCATTGGGGCATTAAACAAATGACAGCAGAGTTCCAGATGACCATCAAAGTGACATTTACAATATTCCTAGTCTGACTTTACAATCCTTGAGTTTAAATCACTGTAAAGTTGCAGGCTGTGCAATGTGTTTCATACCTTTTAGTGGTTGAAAGGTAGGAGTGCAGTATGTGTGTGGTCTGAGTTTTTGTGGACGTGATCTGCATTTAATCTGGGGAAATTAATTCCCTAAGCTGCTGGCAGGCAGCATGTACTTGTTAATTATTCAGGTGGATGACAAATGCAGAGCAGAGGTTCTCGCAAAGACAAAGTTTGTATGATGCGTGTTTAGTAACTGATAGGCCTGACATTCAGTGGTGTCTTATTCAGTGCTAATCCTAATAAGCTGCCTGGTGAGATGAACGCCTTTCCTCCTATCCTCTGCAGAGAAAACAGAGATCTGAAAGAACTTCATTATGGCAATAAATCCTGTGCTTCATGGTCTTCTTGGTGAAAAGGTAACTTGTCCCGATGAGTAACAGCAGAAAGTCAGGATGCTGGTGTGATAACAAGTCCTAAAGCAAATAAAGCTTCCCATCAAGGCATGGCCATCTTCTGTGTTCTCTGGTGAAGGTGATTGCAGCTTAATTTTGTGCATGTAGTGTACATAGAGTGTAGACCTTCAAATTCAGTAGCATACCACTGACGGTACGGTAGTTGGTTCAGAGTTTCAAGTGGTGGGGAACCTCACCCCTGCCCCCTAATCTAAGGTGATTAGGTTTAGGAAGGCTTGCATATATTTCTATGCTGATAGGTTTTGTTAGTATGGAAAGATTGCCCGTGGGGATCATAGAGTTACCTTTCTAAAACTTTGAGACCTGGCTTTCTCTCTCAAGCTGCACTCTTTCTGTCACCGTTAAGTAAAATGCATACAGAATTGATTGGATCAGCTAGAAAGTACTGCTTGGCCAATTCTTAAACATTAGTTGTCATGACTATATTTAAATCGTCCGCTCTAGTTTGCCTCTTCTTAAATCTTCAGGCTTGATTGATGCAATGCCAAATCATAATTTAGCTAAGCCAATTCAGTTATAAAAAACTGAAGCTAGTTTGTAGACACAAGAGAGAGACAACCTGTTTGGTGAGAACCATAAGCAGGTTGAGCACTGAACCATGAATCGATAGCTCAGTCTTGTCATTACTTGAAATTGTGAGCTTGTACATGTGACTTAGCTTCTCTGGGCCCAGTTTCCTTCTGTGGGAAATGATACAGTTAACCTCAATATGTAGTCTTCATTTCTATGGTATTACTTTACCTTTTTTTGGCATTGTGAGTATATACCCGTAATCTGACATTTTAGATAGGCAGTCTTTAGGAACAAGAGTTTTTGTTAGTTTCTGTATGTGTGTATGCCAGGCAGAATATTTAGGTTGGCGTTCCATGAAGGTCACTCAAGACCATGAAAGCCTCCTCAGTGGCACCTCTAAGTTTTAGCCCTGCAACTTGTTCTTTTAGTGTTGGTGTGTTTGATTCACTACTGAGTAAAATTTTAAATGTCATTTTGATAGTTATCTGGAACTCTCTTCTCACCTGTTTCATGTCTCAACATAGATATTAACTACTTTTCTGCCACTTGATCTAAATTCTAAAAATGGTCATGCCTGAATGTAATAACGAACAGATTAATCCAGAAATTAAAACACACCAGCACTCAGAAGACCTGTTCAGGGCCCTTTTAAGTTATTTACCTTTCCACTCCGGTGGTAATTTCATCTTCCAATGCCATAGATCAGTTAGTTTTTTCTCTTTTTGAACTTCATATAAATGGAATCGTACAGTGTGTATTCTTTTATGTTTGACTTATTGTACTCAACATTATGTTGGTGAGATGAGTTGCATGCTTGTATCATCATAGTGTTTCATTCTTCTTGCTCTACAGGGTTTGGTTTTAAGAATGTACCACAGTTGGGGTCCTTGGTGGCTCAGTTGTTTGAGTGTCCAACCTTGACTCAAGTCATGATCTCATGGTTTGTGAGTTCGAGTCCTGCGTTGAGCTCTGTGCTGACAGCTCAGAGCCTGGAGCCTGCTTCGGTTTCTGTGTCTCCCTCTCTCTCTGCCCCTCCCCTGCTCACGCTTTGTCTCTCAAACATGAATAAATGTTAAAGAAAAAATGTACCACAGTTTACTAACTTTACTATGGGTGAACATTTCCACTCTTAGTAATAGTGTAGATGTTAACTTTGTTCGTGTCTTTGTCATGTATTCATTTCTGCTGGATGTGCATATATCTGGATGCATACTTGATTAGTTATAGGCTTTGTATATGTTTATCTTTGGTAGATGCTGCTAGTTTTCCAAAGTGGCTATACCAAATTACACACCCATTAGCAATATATGTGAATTGCAGTGGCTCCTTATCTTTGCCAACGCCTTTTATCGGTCATATGTATATTATATATGATATATTTTTAATAACTATAATTTTTGAGAGAGCGCGCACATGCTCGAGTGGGGGGAAGGGAGGGGGGGAGGGAGGGAGAGAGCGAGAGCGAGAGAGAGAGAGAGAGAGAGAGAGATAGAGAGAGAGAATATGAATATGAATATGAATCTCAAGCAGGTTCCATGCTCAACATGGAGCCTGATGTGGGGCTTGATCTTACGAAGTATTAAGATCATGAACTGAGCTGAAATCAGGAGTTCAACACAGAACTGACTGAGCCACCCAGGTGCCCCTCTGCCTTCCATTTTTAGCCATTCTGGTGGATGTGTGATTTTAATTGTGATAGAGTGATAAGTGAAGTTGAATACAGTTGTTGAGGTTTAGTGATCGTTTAGTATTCACTTTTGTGTTTTCAAGTGTTTTTGTCCAATTTTCTGTTGGGTTATCTGCCTCTTTGATTAATTTATAGGAGTTATGTATTTCAGATAAAAATCTCCTTGCTACATAAAAATATCCCCTCTCCCTCTGAATCTTTATATTCTTTTAATTTTGTCTATAAATAAAGAGAAATTCTTTAATATTTGAGGTTTATTTATTTTCTATGTAGAAACATTTATGACCTATTTAAGAGGTCTGCCTACTCTAGTGTCCTAAAAATGTTTACATGTTTTTTCTTCAAATATGTAGATCTTCAGTGTATCTGGAATTACTGTTTGTGGATGGCATGAAGTTGAGGTGTGTATGAGTATCTAAATAGTCTAGTACCCTTTATTTAGCTGGCATTAGCTTACTCCCACTTGCACAAGTATTCCATTAATTATAAATTAGGTTACCATACGTGTGGGCCCAATATCCATTTTAATTTCCGTATTTTACAGTCAATTTTCCCCACATTCAGTATGGGTTTATAGGGAGTCTATCTATAAATTGTGGCCATTTGACTGATCCGGAGATGATCATGGCAATGATAATGGTGAACTATCTAATGGACTACCGACTTTGAGGTAGTATCATACTGGACAGTTAGCCTAATTATTCATACTTAAAATAACCTTTTTTAAAGAAATGAGACGTGAGGCACCTGGGTGGCTCAGGCGGTTAAACATCTGACTCCTGGTTTTGGCTCAGGTCATGATCTCACAGTTAGTGAGATCGAGCCCCCTGTCAAGCTCTGCACTGATGGTTCGAAGCCTGCTTGGGATATTCTGTCTCTCTGTCTCTCTCTTACTCTCAAAACAAATAAAAAAAAAATAAAACATTCAAAAAGCAAGAAACGAGACTCAAAGTTACAGAGCTAGTAAATGCCAAATGTATATTCTACTCAAGTTCTAATTTCAAGCTATAATTTTTCCTGTATTGTACTAATTTAAGAGTACATTATCAGGGCCACCTGACTGGCTCAGTCAGTGGGAAATGAAATTTTTAAATTTTTGTTAAAGTTTATTTTGAGAGTGAGAGAAAGAGAATCCCAAGCAGGCTCTGCACTGTCAGCAGGGAGCCTGATGTGGGACTTGAACTCAAAAACTTCAAGTTCATGACCTGAGCTCAAATCGAGTCAGACACTTAACCAACTGAGCCACCCAGGTGCCCCACTGGGGCATGAGACTTTTGATCTTGTGGCTATGACTGTGAGCCCCATGTTGAGTGTAGAGATAACGTACTTTTTAAAAAGATTTTATGTTTAAGGAAAGACTAGATTTATACAATCTAAGTTAAATGTCTCTAATTCTTAAAAAGCAAGAGAACAAAACCAGTGTAGGTAAATTATGAAAAGCCTGTAATAATTTAGTAGACACAGGTTAAAACTCTAAACTGAGGCTGATTGGGAAGTAGAATCAGTAAAGCCGAATACGTTTGCGTCAGTGTCCCCTTTCCCTCGAGAGTGATTGGACATGAATGCTGACGTTAACTGCAGCTTTGTTCATTCTTGAAATTGTCTGAGACCAAAACCAATGGGGTTTTGGTGTGAGCTGCACAATGGCACCCAGCTAAGGGGGTCCTTAGAGGGAACTGAAATTCAGTCCACATTCCAGTAGCCAAGCCGTGCACTCCTGATGCTAAGAAGGAACCTTGGAAGGCCTTGTCTAATGTAAACAAAATCTTGGGGCGCCTGGGTGGCTCAGTGGTTAAGCGTCCGACTTCGGCTCAGGTCATGATCTCACGGTCCGTGAGTTCGAGCCCTGCGTCGGGCTCTGTGCTGACAGCTCAGAGCCTGCAGCCTGTTTCAGATTCTGTGTCTCCCTCTCTCTCTGACCCTCCCCCATTCATGCTCTGTCTCTCTCTGTCTCAAAAATAAACATTAAAAAAAAATTAAGAAAAAAAAATCTCAAGCAGGCAATGTTGGCCCAAGTCAGCTCTCATCCTGAAGTTGTACCTGGGACAATGGAGGGTTCCCAAGGGAGGCGTCGGACAGTCCGCTCATCTCTGAGCCTGTAGCATGTGCTGCTGGCCTGTGAACAATGGCACCTCTCCTGCTTGGTTCCACTGTGACTGAGCTCAGCCTTGGCGGGTGCTGTAGTAGGAATAAGCATCATTGATGTGGTACTAAATTTGAGGACATAGACTTAAAAATCTGATCAAAGTTGTGGACAACTTAGTATTACCACCTTTGCATATTTTTACGTACCAGGGAAATTCAGCATGTATTTCCAGAACTCAAGGACTACTGTATCCATTCCATGGACTCTATGAATCTTAGGTTCAGAACCCCGGCTTTAATACTCTGCATTACATGTAATAAGGGAAAAATGGAGTTTTAATATAAAGAAGCAGAACTAGGAAACGGTTATACTTGGAGTTTAAACATGTTTTGTTTTATTTCATTTTTACTTTTTTAATTTATCAATTTTAATTTTTAAAGTTAAGAGACAGCATGAGACAGAGAGAGAGGATGAGAATCTTAAGCAGCCTCCCTACTTAGCATGCAGCCCGACATGGGGCTCAATCCCATGACCCTGGGATCATGACCTGAACCTCAGAGCATGCTTTGTTTGTTTTAAAGAAACTTTCTTCTGTAAAGGAAAAATACTTAGGGGCTCTCTTTTTCTGTCACAATAAGTAAATAAGCATAAAAAAAGAAAAATCCTTACGTGATAACTAAATAGTATTTATAATTATTTCAGGAATTACACTTGAAGAGCACCATGTATAGTACAAGGATGCATAAAGTTATATAAGATGTTTAACCCAGGTAATAGTTGGAGGTCTGTTATAGGTAAAAAGCAAAATAAGAAGAGCTGATATTATTAAATAATGTACTTCAACATACAGCTATCGAAGTATCTAACAATAACCAATTTCACAGTGTTTGAATATGGAAAATCACTAGCAGGACCATGCCTTTACTTGGCTTATACTCTTACATGCTTGTCTTTGTAACTACTGGGCTCCAAACTGGAGGGAGGATGGTGAGTAGAAGGGAAATACTCCACTAAGGAAATGGTGGGGTTTCTAAAACCTGAGTTTCCCCCTGTTTTTTTAATAGAAAAATAATGAACAAGTTTTGGTTTATGAGTAACTTATTCTATTGAGGACCTCTAGATATTGACACAAGTTTATGTAGCCCCCCAAATTACAGAACTGGCCTAACTCACTTTTTTGCCTCTGTGAAATGTCTGGGGTGGTCAGTGCTCTTAATGATTGTTTGTTCTGGGTTCAGAAAGGAATAATCTTATTTACAAATGATCACCCATTTCCTTGCTAATGAGACATTTTAAACATTGTGAACTGAGAGTAATACTGGGAAAGTAGGTATTCCTATGGTGAACAATCACCTTCACTTTAAACCACCAATGTTATCTCTTCTGGAATTTAAGGTACAAAGTTGCAGTAGAGAGGCTTTTTGCTGATCCATTAATTAATTGAACCATTCTTAGAAATTTTAGTCATGACTATTTTAAGACTTACTTTTACCTAGCAAAGAAGCAGCATTCTGAGCTATGTAAATAATTGACATCTACAGAGCCCATCATTTCTTAAGGTACGTGATACATACTGGCATCTATTGCTTTATTCGTAATAGAAAATGTACTTCGACATTGTAGCTACATTTATATTGCAAGGGGGTAACATGAAACTTCTGGTTAGCTATTACCTATTTTCTCATTCAATAGTAATTTTAAAAGATAATTCTAATTTGAGAATCTAATTTAGAGAAAAATTCATATTTGTGAAGTTAGCTGGAAGACAGCCCAAATTAGTAAAAGTTCTGGAACATACATTACTCCTAATGCATGTCTATATCCCGTGATCTAAACTTTTACAGGATAAGCAATTAGCTTCAGTTTTAATAAAAGTGGGAATTTATTTTTAATTTTTCTAGAAAACCAGCCTCAAATTCTAGTCTCTGCAGTTTGTGCTATTATGTTTCAAGTCGTTGAGTTTCTGCTGTTGATTATAAATGGGTGCCTCCAACGTGTGGGAATATATCGTTCTCTATGAAGGTAAATGTTGAGCTTGATATATTTTATCATATTACATAATGCGAGGCTGAACTTAAAACAGCCCTGAATTCTCAATTATTCTGATTTACTGGATTCTTTATTACATTTGAAGGGTCATCAGTAAGGTAATAAATTGTAATGCAGTGTTCCTAGTTAGAAGAGTATTGAGGATCATGTGACTAGTTCTTTATAAAACAGCTAGACTCCAAAACAATTTCACCAAACATATAGGTGCACACACACCTGTAAGCAAGCACATGCACAAACATACATAGACACGTGCACATGGTGATATCTAATACATGAACATTTCTAAGTGTGTGCCAATTGAAGCCTTGTTTAGTTTCTTTTCTATTTTAAAAATGGCCTCTAATAGAAGTAACTGTTAACTTGTTAGTGGGTCTGTTGGTTAGCAGGGTTCATTAAAAAGGAAAAGCTATGGGAGCGCCTGTGCTCAGTTGGTTAAGCGTCTGACTTTGGCTTAGGTCATGATCTCGCGGTTCGTGAGTTCGAGCCCTGCGACGGGCTCTGTGCCGATGGCTAAGAGCCTGGAAGCTGGTTCAGATTCTGTGTCTCCCTGTCTCTCTCTGCCCCCCCACTCCCCCCCCTCTCAAAAATAAGCATTAAAATTGTTTTAAAAAAGGAAAAGCTATAAATACTTAAGACTGAAATATATGTAATTTAGAGGAAGAGAGCATGGATGTATTTTAAACAAGTATATTCAGGGAGTATCATATGAACAACAATAACTTAAAATAGTAAAACCTGAATAAAAAGTGCCACACAGTGGTTTGTTGATAGTACAAATAGCAATTGAAGAAGTATTTTTAAAGATTTTAAAAATTGGATTTTTAAACCTGTGTGTACTGTTAGAAATTCCCAAAGTAGTTGCTTCATCATAGGAATGGGGTGGACTGATCAGGTATAGGAAGCATGTTGGTGGTTGAGCCTGCTGACCCTCTAGTGAAAGAAATACCTAGAATCAGTCTCAGAGTAACATTTTGGAATTTGGGCCAGTAACATCTACTTCTGTAGTTTGGATTATTATGCTTCATGTGACCAAATTTCTGTCCCTGTCCCCATAATGTCTCCTGAGTGTCAGACCTAATCATCCAACATTCTGTTGCTCACAAATGTCCAATAGTTCCAAATGACTTGAACTCCTAAACTGAACTCTGTAGCTCCCGCTAAAACCCGTTCCTCTTCCCTGTTCTCTCTTAAAACATATGGCGTCACTATTAACCCAATTCACAAGCCATCAACTGAGGCATTATTGTTGGTGCTTCCATTTCCATTCTCTGCCCCATGTTCAATCAGGTACCTCCTAACGCTTTTCGGATCTGGACAGCTCTCCATTCCCTCTCCCATAACCCATCACAGCCACCATCGTCTGTTGCCTGAATCAGTCTCTTAATTGTTCCCCTTCCTCCAGTTCTGCCCAGCCCTATTCAAATCCATTTTCCATACGGTCATCTGCTGTTAGGACTTTACTGTGGACAGGTTTATGAGGTTGTTTCCCACTTTGACAACAAACAAAAACTAGCTAGGAGTAGAACACACTGCATGAGTGAGGGTGGTGTTGGGAGCGGAGAATGAGGGAGAAAGAGAGGATCAGGAAAACCCACCTTGCCACACAGAACCATATACACTAGTGGTTGAGTGTTGTGACTCATTAGAACAACTGGGTTCAGATCATGGATCTGTTAAGCTTGTGGCTGTGAACACCTTGCTTAACCTTTGGGGAAACTTCTTCATTTGTAAGATGGAGATAAAGTAGAAACTAGTTTATAGAGCTGCTTAGAGGACTAAGTGAATAATTATGTAAAATATCTGGCATACCCAAAAAGTCCCCTATAAATGTTAGCTATTCTCAGGGCACCTGGGTGGTTCATTTGGGCGTCCAGCTTCGGCTCGGGTCATGATCTCACTGTTGGTTGAGTTCAAGCTCCGCATCAGGCTGTGCTGACAGCTCAGAGCCTGGAGCCTGCTTCAGATTCTGTGTCTCGTTCTGTCTCTGCCCCTCCCCCACTCATGCTCTGTCTCTCAAAAATAAATGAATGTAAAAAAATTAAAAAAAAATATTTAAATGTTAGCTACTCCTACTATTTTTATTGGATACTGTATAGGAGAGAGTTAAGGCAACACCGCAAGACCCCAGACTAGCCAAACTGGAAGGATGCAACATACAATAAAGCCCCTGCTGCCAGCACAGTGAAGAGGGGGAATGTGGGAAGGGGGGAAGGAGGCCCAGGCCTGTGGAAGTGGCTGGCTCCTGAGGTTGTACCCTTAAGAGCATTTCCCAGATAAGGTCTGATTCAAATGAAAAGAAGGAAAACTTAGTTGAAGGGGTGGTTCTGGTTCTTCTTCCCGCCCCCAATCTGATTTATTAAGGTAATTGCTTAATTTTCCCATTTTTGTGTATGCATGCCGACAGCTATTTTTGCATGTCACATTGTTATGTTTCAGTGTAGCAGTCTGCAGGGCTTGTGTCTACTTCATTTAGTTACCTGAAAATGGACATATTTTTGTCCTAAACAATAGGATGGTTTAAATTTCAGCTGAACTCTCAACAATAGCCAAATTATGGAAAGAGCCTAAATGTCCATCAATTGATGAATGGATAAAGAAATTGTGGTTTATATACACAATGGAATACTACGTGGCAATGAGAAAAAATGAAATATGGCCTTTTGTAGCAACGTGGATGGAACTGGAGAGTGTGATGCTAAGTGAAATAAGCCATACAGAGAAAGACAGATACCATATGGTTTCACTCTTACGTGGATCCTGAGAAACTTAACAGGAACCCATGGGGGAGGGGAAGGAAAAAAAAAAAAAGAGGTTAGAGTGGGAGAGAGCCAAAGCATAAGAGACGGTTAAAAACTGAGAACAAACTGAGGGTTGATGGGGGGTAGGAGGGAGGGCAGGGTGGGTGATGGGTATTGAGGAGGGCACCTTTTGGGATGAGCACTGGGTGTTGTATGGAAACCAATCTGACAGTAAATTTCATATATTAAAAAATAAAATTAAAAAAGAAAAATTTCGGGGCGCCTGGGTGGCGCAGTCGGTTAAGCGTCCGACTTCAGCCAGGTCACGATCTCGCGGTCCGTGAGTTCGAGCCCCGCGTCAGGCTCTGGGCTGATGGCTCGGAGCCTGGAGCCTGTTTCCGATTCTGTGTCTCCCTCTCTCTCTGCCCCTCCCCCGTTCATGCTCTGTCTCTCTCTGTCCCAAAAATAAATTAAAAATGTTGAAAAAAAAAAAAAAAAAAAAAAAAAAATAAAAAGAAAAATTTCAGCTGAATGGGGCGCCTGGGTGGCTCAGTTGATTGAGCATCCAACTCTTTTTTTTTTTTTTTTTAATTTTTTTAGTGTTTATTTTGGGTGGGGGAGGGGCAGAGAGAGACAGAGAGAGAGAGAGACAGAGAGAGAGAGACAGAGAGAGAGAGAGACAGAGAGAGAGAGAGAGACAGAGAGAGAGAGAGAGACAGAGAGAGAGAGAGAGACAGAGAGAGAGAGACAGAGAGAGAGAGAGAGACAGAGAGAGAGAGAGAGACAGAGAGAGAGAGAGAGACAGAGAGAGAGAGAGACAGAGAGAGAGAGACACACACAGAATCTGAAGCAGATTCCAGGCTCTGAGCTGTCAGCACAGAGCCTGACTTGGGGCTAGAACTCATAAGCCGTGAGATCATGACTTCAGCTGAAATCAGACGCTTAACCGACCAAGCCACCCAGGTGCCCCGAGCATCGGACTCTTGATTTCAGCTCACGTCATGATTACAGGGTTTTAGGATTGAGCCCGCGTTGTGCTCTATACTGACAGCATGGAGATTGCTTGGGATTCTGTCTTCCTTTCCCTCTGCCCCTGTTTCCTGCTCACAGGTGTTCTCGTTCTCTCTCTCTCTCTCTCTCTCTCTCTCTCTCTATCTGTCTCTATCTCTCAAAATATTTAAAAAAATTAAAAAAGAAATTTTAGCTAGAAGAATATCCCCAATGTGTGGTGAAAAACATGTTCCGTGTATGAAAATTTGGTTAAAATTCTGGAGATAGGATATGGCTTCTGTATGCCCTGATTGAGTGAGTGGTCCTGAAAATCAGGCTCTAGTGATACACGGTACCCTCTTCCACCTGTACCTCTGGCCTGGTTCATCTCAGGGTACTCTGTTGGCCCCAGAAAAGGAGCTTGTTTCCCCGTGCATATTTGCTAATGCTCTTTCCGTCTGGGGACTTGGCCATAGGTCAGCAGAGTTCTTGATGCTAGTACTTTCCCAGGAGTGTTTGCGGTCACAGAGCCTACTCGTGGATCTTTTCTCGGCTACACCAGGATTGGTCATGACATGACCTGACAGCTTTGCCCTTGTGCTCTGCATAGTTACTATCAACCTTGAACACAGTGCTGTTCTATATGGTATTCCAGGGCCTGGTTTACCTTGGTATTACTACAGAGTTGAATTTGTCCTATATGTTTATGCTTTGACAACTTTCATGTCCTTGGGGTTAAAAGGTGCTAAATACCATTTCTAGTATGATCAGTTGTAGAGAAATAGCATCCTTGAAGATACTGCCAAAGAGCAGTTGGCAAGATTTATTTGCACTGTGAAATTTTAATTGCCTTAGCTTTCGACTTTAAAGTTTTATTTTGAGGTCAGCCCTGCTCCGTCATGGAAGAGCAGAGACTTGGCTGTGTGGAGAGTGATTGGACGGGAACAGAGTTGCAGTAGCATCATCTAGAGATAAGTTCCAACACATGTGGGCAGAAACGAAGGATGTTTTTTTCCCAGAAACTATTTTGTGTTTGCTGGGGAGAGGGGAATAATGATGGTCCTATTTAGACTTTTTTGAGAAAGGCTATGTCTTCGGAGCTCCGTGAGGGAGAAGTTTCAGTGGGGGCAGTATTGGGCAGAAAGCTTCTATGTGGCAAAAGGAAGAGAGTGGGGACATTGTGTGAAGAAAAGGAAAACTCTCCAAAATTTAAATAAACTGTTGATGAGAAGAGCTCACATTTACCCCTAAAACCTTATGGAATCTGCCTTGAAGAAACACAAAATGAAAAAAGCAAAAGTGTAGAACAGTATAAAAAATCGATACGGCTCTCCAGCTACATTGCAGACTCACTGTAATGTTACATTGCATCTCCGTGTACGGTGAGTTCATTTCTGTAAATATCAGAAGGACCTTGTTCTAACACTTTCACTTATAACAAGGTCCTTGAGAACCCCATAGAGTAGAGCATTACAGTATAGCTTTAGTATCATTCTAAAAATTTATTGATGTGTCCAAGTGATTTTTTTTTTTTAAGTCTTGAGCTTGTTTTCCTCCCTTACTTGTTCTCCTTCAGAGGATGATTCCTTTTTAGTTCACATGGGTAAAAGTCCGTAAGTTGCTGCATTTGTGATTAATTCTATTTGAAATTCCTTTTCACCCACACTGTTGTGAGTTATAGAAATTTTATGTGCAGTGAACTTGTTAAAAAGAAGCCGGATATTTTCTGTGGCTCTTTTATTTTTAAAAGCTGCAGAGCATTTTAGGGCAAACATCTTACCTTTTGAGAAAACATGAAATAAAAACACGTTAGACAGAAGCCAGCGTGGAATGTTAGTTGTCTGTGTGCATCTACTGAGACTGTGTTGAATGCCAGTTGGCCAGACTCAAGAACATTTAGATGTTGTTTCTGAGAGGAAGCAGTGCATGGCCATAAGCCACATTAAGTTCATTAGGTGCAATTGCTACATGACACAGTTAATATGGTGACAGAAATAAACTCTTCAGTGACTCAATTCTAGTGGCACCAATTTTAACCAATTTATCAGACAATTGAGTATGTTTTGCAGTTGGGATGGATCTTAAAAAATATGGTGCCCATTTTCTTGTTTGGTTTATTTGACTTTGTAGACACAGCTCAGTTTATGAAGATGCAGACTAAGCATGTAAGCATTGATAATGAGGGTTGGTCTGTTAACTGGTGCTTGAGGGAGGTTTTACTAATCAAACTAGAATGCATCTAGAAGGTGTTTATGGGAAAGCATCCAATGTATCTTTCAGAAGTGTGTGTGTGTGTGTGTGTGTATGTGTGTGTGTGTGTGTGTATGCATTTCAGTAATCTATTTTTGTAAGAAATAGAAAGGTTAAAAATCACCAGTTATATTGGGACGCCTGGGTGGCTCAGTCATTGGAGCGACTGGCTCCGGCTCAGGTCATGATCTCACGGTTTGTGGGTTTGAGCTCTGTGTTGGGCTCTGTGCTGACAGCTCAGAGCCTGGAGCCTGCTTCGGATTCTGTGTCTCCCTCTCTTTTTTGTTCATCCCCCACTGGTGCTCTGTCTCTCTCTCTCAAAACTACACATTAAAAAAAATCACTAATTATAACATATAAAACAGATTATAGTCATGTTTTTAAATGATCAAATGAAAATCTGTAATTATATTTGCAAAAAATCATATCACCTATATAACTGACAATACAGTCTTTCTATACTATCTCAGGATGTGTTAAATTTCATTTATAAAAAATACATAAATTAGGACTCTTAATCCATTTTAAGGCTGAGAAAACTGAATGAGAGCAGTGTAGTAGGAAATAAAGCAAAGAACTACCACAGTAGTGATGGTTTCCATAATCTGACCTTTCTGTTGTCCACATTGATGCCTTGAATAGCAACGTGTTCAGTTCTGAACTCCCTTCCATGTTCTAAACTGTGTATCTGGCTACAGATTACGATCTGGCTTTAACACTTTGAGCTAGATTACAAAGATTGTTAAAACACAGCAAAAACTACTCTTAGGTAGAATGACTTAGGCAACAGTAGATACTATGCGGATAAATTGCAGGATCAAGCTTAGTGTTAATTAGTCCCAAGTCTGTTCCAGTTGTAGCAATTGGTGCTATGTTAATAATGCATGCATGGGTGTTGAACACATAAAATTTATGGAGAATTTTGATTAAAAAATATGCTCCTGGAAAAACAAAATCAAATCTTAAAGTCTAGCAAGGACATGGGTCAGACTGATGAGTCTTTGCTAGTCTAACTGACTATTGTCTTTCAAGATTATGCCTATTAAAGAATAGATTAGATGGGGAGAAATGTCCTTTGCTGCTTCTTGGAAGCTTGATATCAGGGATATATCAACTGTATTGCCTGTGATACTGGAATAGTTACACAAAATAAAGTCAGTCAAAGTTGGATACCAGCTTGCTTTAAGCACAGTACATTCTGGAGCTAGGAAGCCTAGAATGAGTGGTCTCTTCATATCTTTGCTGTGATCAAAGTTTGAAATTTTTTTGAAGACATTTCTTTATACTGATATGCAAACACAATTATCCAAAATAGAATTTCCCTTCCCCTTTGTAAAATTTTGGAAATGATTATGTAAGAAAATAAAAGGCAGTCTTAGTATCTAAAGCACTAGGCATCATTTTCAAGGGACTACGTTTGTCCCTAAGTCTCTAGTTCGGGGAATGATTACTAAGGTCGTCACAAGGATAATAGCACCAGTTGAAAAGAAGTCTGTTGATACTTAAAGTGCTGCCCAATGGCGCTTGTCAGCTCACATCCAAGTGGGTTCACACCCAGTGTGGGTTCATCCCATGTGTGGGAGCCAGGATGATCCTAACTGGGCTAAAGTGACATTTTCAGGATTCTTATGTATCACAAGTTGTGTTGATGAAAATAAATAGATAAATAAAAAGGGGAAACAAATAGCAAATCATTAGATTCAGTGGTTGAACCTTTTGGAAGATGAGGAATATGACTGCGTCTCAGACTGCCACAAGGTAACTCCTCTAAAATGAGAAAAGCTGTTACTTTAAGTACAAGGTAATGATAATATTTTATTAGAAGTGATGACAGAGATGAATATGAAACTTGTTTTTACTGTGCATGCTAACCACTATGAACACCTAGTCATGAACACAATTAACAAAGCATAAAGGTGACAACTTTTTAGAGATGGGTGTTGTGGCATTTTCCTGACTAGAATCCCTTAGATTATATTCCCAGGCACTTGAATTTATTTTTATTATTTTTGACTTAAGAGAGAGAGAGAGAAAGTGAGTGTTTGAGTGGAGCAGAGGGGCAGAGGGAGAGAGAGAGAATCTGAAGCAAGCTATAAGCTCAGTGAGGAGCCTGACACAAGGCTCGATCCTACGACCCTGGGATCATGACCTGAGCTCAAATGAAGAGTCAGACTCTCAACCGACTGAGTCACCCAGGTGCCCCTCCAGGCACTGGAATTTAAGGAAAAGTTCTTCGAACAGTTTTCTCAGGAGTGTGAAGTGCTGAATTACTCATTTTCTGTATTTTACTCATATTGGCTAAAGGATTTTCAACAAACCTTTGTGTGCATATATGTGTGGAAAACATGGACAAATTATTTTTCAATGCCCTAAAACGTTTGACTTGAGAGAAAATGTACTGCCTCCAGATTTTGCAAACATGGGGTCTTTGGTGCCTTCCACACATTAAAAAGGAGGGATTCATGGGTGAGAAAAAATCGTGATCAATAATTTTTAGATTGTTCTATTTCCAGAAAATAATTACAGAAGGCAGATATTAACCACCTGCTTACCTCAAGACTGATATACAGGAAGTCTAAACGACTTGCGTCAGTTCACACAATAAAATAATACAAAACCAAGAATACCGTACAACTTCCTAATACTTCATTTCTGAGCGCTACTGAACCAGATAGACTTTCTCCCTTAATACAAAGAAGAAAATGAATCTCTTAAAATGATCTATCTGAAAATAAATGTGTGTGGGTGTGTCCATATGTGTGCACATTGTTTTTTTCTATCTTCAGGAGTGGGTTGAGGGCCCTTTGGCTATCACTGGAGTTTGAGTGGCATTGGCCATTGTATAGTCGGTTTCTCTGGTGCCTCTGGGCAGGGTGAAGGCTGCTGGTGGGTGTTCCCTATTTACCAAGAGGGAGCTGGGGAGTTAAGTAGGCTTCCTTCTGAACTAGAGTCTTGACCACGGGATCCCTCCAGTTACTTCCTCGCTGTCACCAGGCTGAACAATCCAATGACCAAGTTAGATACACAACTATAGCTTCATGCAGTATGAACAAATGTATTTTCTATCAAGTGGTTGAGGGTTAAAAAGAGGTGTTTACAGGATAGCAAACTGGCTTCCCATGTTATTTCCCAGTTTTCTTATATCAACACTTCTTGAGATTTAACCTTTTTCTCCGGGTATGTGGTACTGGTACTGTGTGAAGTACTAAGTGTCAGGAGCAGTGGCAATCACACAGCTGAATGCACATCTATGTGAATACTTAGTTCTTAGGGGCACCTAAATGTCTTGGTCGGTAGAGTGTGTGATTCTTTTGATGTTGAGTTTGAGCCCCACATTGGGGGGGTAGAGTTTATGTAAAAAAATAACATGTTTTTAATGGTTAGAATAAATTCAAAATTTAATTGCTTTGTATATTCCCATCTTCCGGATTTCAGTGCGGTGAAAGATGCCTGTCCGCCTTCCAGAGCTAAAGGGCGGAGACGAACCGTCTCCTCCATCACTGATGGCTAATTGGACAACTGGCTGTTTATTGCTGGAAATCACTTAAGACTATTGTGTATCATGTGCAAAACAAAACAACAAAACAAAAGTAGTTTTAAGAAATCCAGGCCTGCTAATGGCTATAGCCACCTGTTGATTGTGCTGAGGTGTTTTAAAAACAAAAGAAACCTTTTGGGCAAGCATCATAACTGCATCGTGTTCAAACAAACGATTGAGTTATACAGTATAGCCTGTGAGTTTTCTCTTAAGAAAATACATTTAAGAATCTGCTGTGACAAATCAATATCAAAATGTGTGCAAAATTACAAGAACAAATAGAATGTTGTTTTTGACTGGTTTGTTTATATTGAAACTATATTATTTTATGTGAAGTATGTGTAATAGAGCATTAGATTTGAAAACTCTGTGTTGAATATCATTTCTGACAGCCTTTTTTAGGGTCACTAAAATTCCAATAATTCAGTCTTGAATTGAAGTCGATTCCAGAGAAAAATTTAATATAGTCTGCTTGCCTGCCAGCTTCAACATAGTTTCAGAGCATTGAAATGGTTTGACACATTGAAATATAAAGTGCATTTGTCATATCTATTGGTGGAGTATTTTATGTGATCGCATCTAACAAAGATCAAGTTAGAGTAAAACTTATACTGGTTTTTTTATGTGTTTGTGAAGAGGATTTTGTTTTATCTTGTTTTCTTTACAGTCTTGATTTGATTTATTACAAAGTCCAATAAACTATTCCTGGTAATAATAAAGAAACACATTGCCTGAACCAATTTTGAAATGCAGTGGAACATCTCTATATTACCACAATCATTTGCTATTTCAAAGACCCATATGAATTGAGGATTGTGTCACAGAAGAGGTACTTGCTAAATGAGCATGAGGTTAGAATGGAGTTTCAATTTCCAACTCTAGCAAATAGAAATTGTGTCAGTAGAAGAAAGTTTATACATGTTTGAACCTCAGCTTCCTCATCTATAAAATGGGGGTGATAACTACTAAGCATATAGGCTTTTTGTTGATTTTTGTTTGGGTAAAGATTTAGGGTGTTAGGTATATAACCCTAACTTACTGCCTTTCCTCAAGCAGTTATGCTCCAAAAAGTTATATTACATTCTTAAGGCTTCTAGGAATTGCATTTATAGACTGATATCTGTAGATCCAAGTATTAGCATACCAGGAAACACTATAATGAGACTCCAGTGTTTTTTCTTTATTTAAACAAAATAGTGCTTTAGATATTACAAAAATCATTTAATTTTCCCAGTGTATATTCAAGCCTGCATGATTATTTATGTTTGAACTATTAGGGGCTGCTTGTGGCGAGAGTATAAAGTCTGTTTCACATATTCCATTGGGCAGAGATTAAACTGGGCTGGGCCTTAGCATTGTACAGCAATGCCATTTATGGGAGCATACGGATCTCTTTTACATTTATAGTCATGTACTCATAACCTTTTATGTATAAATGCATCTATACATTCAGATGTTGATTTTAATAGTTAGAAAACAAGTAGACTAACCTAAGTACAACTTGTACACCAGTTCTTTAAGACTCTATGTCCTGGCTAATAGCTTCCAGCAGTAGTGTTTTGCTGATTAGGTTACAATATATTATGTTGACTGAGGACTTCTGTTTCGCAGAAGTCATTTCAAGACCCTAATCTTAATACCCAATTTATTTAAGAAGTATAGGACAAATTTTACATATATATTTACATTTATATATGTATATATAAATTTTATATGTATACAAATTATATATATGTGTGCAGTATAGACACTTAAATATGCATGTGTAATCTTGCTTAATGTATCATAATTTGAGTGCTTGAAAATGTTAAACATTGAAATATTTAGCCTACAGATTTTTATGTAGGACTGATGTTTTATGATCTGCCTATATAAAATGATTTAATTGGGTTATAAATTTAACATTCAACCAAGACTAACATTCGCCTCAAAGTGTGTTCTACTGACTTCAAGTTCTACAATGCTAATAAGAATTATTTAAAAGAAGGTTTCCAGGTTGAAATAAGTGTGGAAAATAGTGAGTGAAAGCATTTTTACAGTAAAATTTCTTAAAAAATTTAATTTATTCATTTCTAAATTACATAATAATAGACCATGGGAAGGTTGTGTGTGATAGACTGTTTGCCTAACCTTGTTCGACACAAAAGCCTTTGCAGTTTTTTAAAGTATTACACAACTTTAATCAATAGAACACACTTTGGAAACTCTAAGATTAAATGGAATGTACTACATACTTTCCTGTATCAGTAGATCCATTCTGGAGATCATAACAACCCCAGCTACTTGAACAGAGAAAAAATAATATAAGAAAGTTAGTGACTAAGTGTAAAGTTCTTAACTAGCGTAAAATGAGAATGTGACTTATCATGTAGGTAACAATTTTGGGAAGCAAGTACTACAGTCAGGACTGGGTGGCAGGGAGAGACAAGAGAGGCAGATGGAATTAATAAGCTTTAGAACCTTGGAGGAGAGACCCCATTCAGCTGAGATAAGTCTTCTGAATAGGGGACGACGACCAGCTTGTGCTCCTGTCTCTGAGGAGGCAGGCGATGAGACGGATTCAGCAAGTGTTAGGAAAATAACAAACTGTTCAGCTGTTGCCATTGGAAGGAACTGTTACTATTGGGGTGAAGAAACACTGCTGGGGTGAATAGAACCAGCCAGGAAATGCAGAGAGAGAAGGTCTGAGCTTCCTCTTTCAATCCTGCTGTCTCCCTTCCCTGCCCCCCCGGCATTGCCTACATGGAGCATCTGGCCAAGCAGAAATGGGGTTTGCCGGCCCCAGCAGCACAGGGCAGAGCATAGAAGGATGGTTTCAAAGCTGATAATAATAGCTAATTGGCACAGTTGCTTTATTAAGAATCCTGGCTCTTAAAAAGAAATGTTAGAATTATTTCAAAATGGTCCCATTGTCATCTTAGATTGAATTTGCTATAGTAATTCACAAAGCAAACCAACTCACTTTATAATTTATATCCCCAGGAGCAATATTCCATTATTACATTAATACTCTATTATTAATGTTCAGGTTTCCCAACACAGAAGGGTTAGTTTGAACTTACTTTGAATCATTTAAAAAAATACACTATTGAAGGCCTGCACAGTTCCTAGCTTTTTAATGCTATTCAGCACATTTCTTCTGCTTCCTGGGATTCATATGCAGAGAGACATTTGAAATCAAATACACATGGATTAAAGCAGCATGATGCTGTGCTACTGAGAATCTGTGAGACACTAACAGAGTGGTAAGGTTACTGCCTTACAGAAGACTTGGGGATTTGGCAAATTTTGTGGTTTAGTCAAAGGGTGCATCTTATAAGTCATCAGTAATGACGGAAAAATGCAATCATACAAATGCAATCAACAAATGAGAACTTCCTTCTCTATCTGAGCCCTTAGATTTACTTAGGCTATAGCAATAAGGATTTTAGCAGGCACATTTTGGGCTTACTTTATCTGTGGTGTTTGTTGAATTATATGTATTGAAAAAATCCAGTTTGACATTTACAACAGCCCAAGAGAAAGCCAAGCAGGATTACAAGTCAAGAAATTAAGGAAGGAACTTCTGTGAAATAGGTCTCATTAATAGAATATGCAACATCTAGAGACCATGTGTGTTAGCCTAGGTTATAATGCTAGGAGATGCAAAAATTGGTAGTACAATGAGAAAAGATCTGGGCAAACAGGCTATGGAAAAGTTGACTTTAGAATATGGGAAGAGTGGGGTGCCTGGGAGGCTCTGTTGGCTGAGCGTGCAACTTCTGCTCAGGTCATGATCTCATGGTTCATGAGTTCAAGCCCCGTGTTGGGCTCTGTGCTGACAGCTCAGAGCCTGGAGCCTGCTTCCAATTCTGTGTCTCCCTCTCTCTCTCTCTGCCCTTCCCTCACTCATGCTCTGTCTCTCTCTCAAAAATAAATTTAAAAAAACATTAAAAAAATTAAAAAAAGATAGGAAGAGAAAGCTCATGATCATGACAAACTAATCAGGGCTAGAAAAGATTAAGATTGCTATCACAGGGAAGACATGAGACAGAATTTTGAGGAGAAACGCTGGTGACATTGCTACATTATTGAATATTTACCATGGACCAGTATTATTTCAGAGTGCTTTGGGTGTATTAAAATAATATTGTAAAGGGATTGATCAGAGGAAGGCCCTGAAGACAGTGGACTGAGAGAAACCTGTTGGTTTTGATCTTTGGGGGATTACTTCTTATCTTTGGAGGCAAAAAAAAAAAAAACCCCACATTTGAACACAGTGAAGGTATCAGAAACCAGGTTTCAAATGTTTCAGGAAAAAAGGATTGGCAAGGATTTCAGTGCAGGGAGTTCAGATTACTCTTCCCAAAGCTTTGTCAGTAGAGCAAGAAAGATCAAGTGTGCAGTCCCGTCTACTTTTGTTGAGTGCCTATGACTATAAGTATGGTTAAAAATTCACCAGGTGAACACGTAATGCTGATGCCGTTAGACATCTCTTCTGAGTCTGAGATTGTGGTGGACCAACAGCTTCTTTGAGAGGAGAAAGCAGTGTGATGATAAAAGGCACCGCGTGTGCCCTATATGGTGTACTGTCTGGACTAAGGTAGAGCGATCAAGTGAAGAAAGTGCCGAAGAAATGCATACTATTTAAAAACCAGACCTCTGAAAATAAACAACCAAAAAGCTGCTTTCGGAATTTTCTAGGAGGCAGTCATCACTGTATCCTGATTCTATTAAATGCCGTCTACCATGATTTGTCTTGGGAGAAACTTGGACTAGTTTGTCTGAAGTTTCTCTGAGTAGTGGCTTGTAATTAAGACAGAGAAAATGTTAAAAAGGTGACCTGTGTGTGTTTGATGATTTAGTCTAATTTACTGTAACGGAGGAATCTCCCTACTGACTCTTCGGTTTACAAGTTGGTTTCATAGATTTGAAAATGTCTCTTCTAGTAAAAGATGTCTACATTTTAGTAGACTCCAAGGTCTGTCTCAAATATTTTAATGGTCATGTTTCAGTACCTGTTGTTCAGAATATACAGATGGGAAACGTATCCACATTGCTATTTCCCTTAAAAACAAAGTCAGTTTTAAAATCCTTAGTAAAGCCACTAAGTTTCTTTTAAGTGGGTTTTTTTTTAAGGAGCTCACTCAAAACACCACTCTGTTCATTAAGAGTAGTTTTCCAGTTGACTCACAAAGACATTATATCTCAGTACTTTGCTGCATTATCTCTATACATACTTAGCTGATAATGTGGAAGTTAAACAGTATGTATGCCACTTTGGTTTTTATGAAGTAACTTTTGATTCATTTTACAACAAGAGCTAACCCTTGTTAGAAATACTGTGTAGTAATTTGCATAATTTCTCAAGAACTTCCCGAGATGAGCATGTGTTGTAGTTCAAATAGGAATCAAATGTAAATAACTTCTGAAATAAATAAGTAAACATAAACATACGCACATACACACGTATATATATAGATTTTATATATGTATGAAAATATGTATGCATGTGTAACATTCCCCAATTTATGTAGTTGATGGGCTGTTTATGAATGTCTTGGTTTAAAATAGCTTGGAATAAATTACTAAGGTAAACGTTATATTAGGGTCATGGTAACTGATTTAACAACTAAACTTTTAAGAACACCATTGTTGGTTATTTTAGAACTTTCCAGCATGCCTCTAATGGGTGGATAGGAAGTTCCTGTTTCTCTCAGTCATTTCAGAGACCCATATGACAAAAAATACTATGCCAGGCTTCCAGAATCACTCCGGGTGTTGTTACCCAGTTGCCTAGGAGCAGGGGAGAGCGAGTCACATTGCCCAGGGAAGCTTGTGATGGTCCAGGCCTAGAGTAGCACACAGTCGCTTCTGCTCATATTCTATTGGCTGGGACCAAGTCACGTGGCCACATTCAATTGCAAGGGCATGTGGAACATACAGTCCAATATTTCCAGAAGAAAAGGAAGGGGTATTTTGGTGTACTATCTGTTGCCAAAATATTCAATCAATACTGATCTTTAGAAAGTGTTAATGGGTCACTGCTTTGAAATATACAACCACATATCATGTTCTCTAGAAGTATACACATTCCTAAGTTTTGTAACAAATGTATAACGATTACCTGAGTGTTAAAGCATTTTTATGGTGATGGGGAGACAAAGGGCTTCCAGAGGGGATTTTGACTGATTTCAGAGGGTCACAGTCAAAAACGTACTTGAGGGCTATTTCTGTACACCTGGACATACCTGAAGCAGATGATTGAGAAGCATTCCTCAGGACTCTACCTCTACTGAGGGGGAGTCGCTTGTTATTTCTCAGTTAAGTACTATAGCGACAAAGAAATAGCCTTATGCTTGAGAAGTTTGTAATAACGGAGATGTCAAGAGTTATCTGTAGAAGGCAAAGAATTTGGTGTTAATGGTGTTGAGTTACTGTGTGATGTTCATATAGATTTGATGATAGCCACATTTGCGTTTGCCAAAAATCAGGTGCTTTTTGAAGACTTGTTCCTTCTTTAGGTGATGATATAGAAATCTACCTGCGGAAGGCCATAGGTTTCTGAGAGAAAACAAAATTCTATTGAAATCCGAACTTATAAATTTGCATAGCTTATTTACTAAAACCATGATGAACACTTCCATTGACACTATTAAATAGCTGAAAATAATCTCTGTTGTATTTAGTACAAACAAACACGGGGCACCTGGGTAGCTCAGTTAGTGGAGTGGCTGAATTTGGCTCAGGTCATGATCTCATGGTTCATGAGCTCCAGCCCTACATCGGGTCTCTGCTGTTAGCCCAGAACCTGCTTTGGATCCTCTGTCCCCTTCTTTCTCTCTGCACCTCCCCCTGCTCACAGTTTCTCTCTCTCCCTCAAAAATAAATAAACAAAAAAAAAACCATTTTCAAGTAATTAAAGTTAAGTTAATAACACCATACCAAAATCCTAGAGTGTTCATGGCCCCCACTTTCCTTCAAGAAAAAAGTAATTGTAAATATTTTATATACCAAATTTACAGAAGAGGTTAATCTTGCTCTTCTGTATTCCTTATCTTCAAAACTTCCTTATTAACCACTGTTCTTCTAACGTACAGTCTACCTTATGTTAGAGAAGGTGAATTACATATTTCAGGTTTTTTTTTTTAACCTTACACAATCTACAAATACACAAGTTAAAAAAAACTTTTTGTTATACATATGCTTGTTATTTCAGTAAGATCAACAAAATGTTTAGGAGCACAAACAAATTCATTAATTATCTTTTGTATCCAGGGCAAAATACAGCAGGCAAGTTGAAAAATGAATTGTTTATTTTTGAAGGGGTTGGGAATCAAGAACAATGAAACTTCCAAATAAAAGTAGTTGGACCTTTTTGCTGTGGATTTGAAAATAAGTCCAGAAGGCTGAGCTTAATATAACATGTGGCAGGTGGCCTGCGTTTGCCTGGAGAATTCCTTTAGGGCAAGACAGCTCAGCAAACACATAAATCCTTTTTTCTCTGTTATCTAGTAGCACATTTAGTTGCCATGGGGATTTTATTTATGCAGCAGATCCTCTGCAGTTCAGTTTGTGCCTAAAGTTTAACCGTACAGCTGTTACCGTAAATGCTACATGGCAATATTTTCCAAACACAGACCCTAGAACAAAAAGAACATTTTTTTCCAGCATTGATTTTGCTTTTTATGTTCTGAAACATCTTAGTAAAGTATTACTTACATACCAGGAAAACTTCACAAATTCCAGCCAAGCAATTGGTATCATTTCATGTTACTTAAATTGTTCACTTGCAAATAAATTATATGATAATTTAGCAAATATATTTTCAATTAGGATAAAATTTTGTACGTTGAAATGAAGAGCTTATTACTGCATATATTTAAAGTGATTGGATTCCCCCCCTTCCCTCCACCTCCAGTACAGTTACCTTCTTAAAAGAGTTGAGATCAAGTGATCAAATACTTGCTACTCAGCAACTTTACACTTCCACAGTTCTTTGAATACTTTTCCCCCCCACTATTTTTAGTGGAGGAGGGAGGAAAACAAGATAGAAAAATGGTGATTGCTTTTGCAACAATCAAGAGATAGCTGAGTTTCTCCAGCTCAGAGCTAGGTCCTGATTTGGAATGAATTGCTTTTGTTTAGTCTTGATTTGTACTACACCAGATAAATCACCAATGTGTCTCCTTTGTGTGAACAGCCTGGATTGGTCAATGAAAAGGGGAACTGATGCTTTTAGATGGAGTGCATAAAATTACCTCACACCATCTGTGTCACAGTGCACCAGGAAAATGATGAAAGGAGGACTTGAAATCCAGGTAAAGTTGTTCCCTGAGAAGGAAAGTAATGCATTCAGAATCAAGATAAATTTTTCTTTCTCTCCCCACATATTTTTGGATGGGATGTTGACTGTTGCAGAGAACCATCGAGACATGATCCTTACAGATGGTTCTGCTCTAGTTAGATGGTCAACATATAAAACTTGAAATGATAAACTAAATGAAGGCCTTCTGTTGAATGCCATATATTCTTGGCAGTAACCGAACAGTTTAACATTAAAACTGCATTCCTACAGTAGCAGCCATTAGAGATCATCTCTGCTAGGGACGTATACCTTGCAGATATTTTATCTTTCTATCACAAATAGCCACATTAGTCTGAAAATGGATTTTGATGTCATCACTAGAATAAATTACAGATTTGAAATGGCAACTAGTAAAAAGTTTTGGCTACAGAGTGGATGCTCTGGGCACTGAAGGCACTGTACCTCCTGTAAGAGGTGATGAGAGTGCCTTGCCGTTTACTGCACGTTTTTAGTAAGCGTTTTATGTCCCTTCTTAAGAGGTATCGGAAGACAGACATACATACTTCCTTGTACCCATATAAGCAACAGTGTAATGATCAAGTGTTCAGTTTTTATGAAGTCATTTCTCGAAAAAAATAGGCAACCTTATTGACTGTTAGCGGCATTGCTATTCAAAGTGTGGCCCACGGACCAATAGCATTGGCATCACCTGGAAGCCTGTTGGAACTACAGAATTTGGGGTTTCTCTGCCATACAGAAAAAGAATGTGTATTTTGGCAAAATTCCCTGTTGATTGCTGTGCCTAGTAAGCTTGAGAAACACTGGTCTTAGAGACCTAAAACTGGAGCTGAAAGTGTGCTTGAGATGCCAAGAATGGGAGCACAGTGTCATAAGCTATTTTAGGACATGCTAAGAGCAGAACACCTTAACACTCTATTTCATTTTTGGTCACTTGTATTCTTAATGCACACACACACACACACACACACACACACCCTCAATTCTGTGTTCATTTTTTCTCCCCTCTAGTGACAATTAGTGCCAGAATTCTTCCAGAAATACAGGTTGACCAGCTACCTACACTACTCAGAATGTTGGAGTCCTATTCTCTTCTGTCTATGGAACCAATCCACCTTTTTGTTATCCCTCTTTGAATAGTCTGCTCTGTGAACCCTGATTCAAAATCACAACGAGTGACTTGCCATGCCCTCAACACATGCTCTGTATAAGTCCCTGCCCTTTCATATACCGTTTCTTCTTCTGGGAATATTCCTTTGTTTTCTATCTGACAAACTTTGATTCATACTTGAAGATTCAGTTCCACTGTTTCTTAGATGAGGCTTTCATTTTTAGGCAAACAGAAGGAGTTGCCCTTTCCGTAGGGTGTCTATGCTATTGATGCAAACCTCTCCTAGAGTTCTCATGACCTCATATTCAGTCTGTTACTGACTTAGGAGTCTGGCGCCCCTACTGGACATTGCTCCTTGAAGACACTACTCTTAACCAACTCACCTGTGTATTGCCAACAACTAGGGAGGTAGCCAACCCAGAACAGGTTTTTGTTAAGTGCTTGTTACATGAATGAGTGCCAAATCCACTGAAAAGAACACCTGTTAACATTTTTAGCACTCAGACTTGCTGATACACTGACACCTGAGGGTAAATCCATTCATTCTCTCTGCCATAACCTTTAATAAAGAAAAATATCTTCTTGTTCTGAGAGAATCAAGTCAGATAAGGGGGAAATAGAAAGGTTAACAGGAACCCACATATAAAGTAGGGTATGAAAAAGAAGTACCTGAATTGAAAAATTTACTAAAGAAGAAGCTTGAATGTTCAACTGTAAAGAAACCGGTACGCTGGAGAAAACCAAGGGTGAAATAAAAAATGGTTCTCAAGGGTTTGCTTATGTTTCATCGGAAAACTCTATCTTCCTGATCATAGTTGAAGGACCAGCCATCACTCTGATACGTGTTTGAAGATGAAAAGTTTATCTTGGAAATAACATAACTTTCTAGACATAGCTTACAACAGTATATCTTTTATAAGATTTCCATGTGCAAAAATGATGTTACCGTGCTACTAATAGTATTAAAGGGGGAAAATTAGTACCCTGGATTTTTCTTCAAATACAGATGGTAGTGGTTTGTATCAAACTAGGATTATTTTCATTTGCTTAAATGTTCACTTACTGTTGCACATTTTCACATTGTTTGTGTTAAAACAATGGCTACAGGTTGAACTCCTGGTTGTATTTCTGATGTGTACTGTGGAAGCATAAAATGCAAAGTTGGAATATTTCTTCCATAAAAGTGGGTAACTTGACTATCTGACCATCAACTTGACCTAGAAGAGGGAAACTTGAGAGGAACATACCACTTCTAATTTGAATAACAAAGTAACATTGGCTAGGTCTGGCAGGAGACATTGCCGTGGAAATCCATAATACTTCCAATTCTTACTCAGTTCAAAAGACTTTCATTTTTAATCTACAGTTTGCACAATTTTTAATCGGTTTTTCACGAAAATGGGAGTTTTGGTTCTAATGATAGTGGTAATGTTGGACAAGTGTTTGAAGGAATCTGTGGTCCTTACAAGACCTGAGTAGCCTGATGTTATGCTACTCTTAGGTACAAACTAGACCTTATTTTCACTAAGCACTCGGAAGGAGCTCAAATGTTTAATACCCTACAAGTTTCACTCTACTACAAAAACCTGACAGGTCTGAGATACTCTGCTGTTATTAGGAAGATTGAGATGGCTCAGGGTCAGCAGGAGAAAAAAAGACTGAGGGGAAGGAGATCCTGTATAGAACAATTTAAAGGGCCATTTACTGTAGGAAAATATTTTCTTAAAGTCAGTAAGAGATCCCATTCATATGTTCATTTTGGAACCTTTCTTTTTGTGGAACTCTCGATTATAAAATCATTAAAATGAAAAGTTTGTTTACAGTCATGTAGAAACTAAAGAAAGCAAACCAAAGCAATACTTTTACTAATGAACACTTTGGGAATATTAGTTATTTGGGGGGACGTGGTTTTAGAAAACCCAAGAATTCTGGCTGGGCTATCAGTGCTGCACAGGATGAGGATAGACTTCCTATCCTTTTATGTAGACCAATTAGAAATAGTACCACAAATGGCCAGTGATGGTGTGCTTTAAGCAGTTAGTTTAGATAATGACTAGCCACATTTGGGCATAGGCTGGATTAAAGGGGAATTGAGGGAACCTCTCCAGTAATTCTGGAGAAAGAAATGTAAGCTTAAAAATGGATAAAATAAATACACAATAACAGAGATAAAGATGAGTGGTTGCAAGTATATTCTGCTGTGTTTCTTTTTGGAAGCCTTACAAGGATCAATTAGTATTAATATGCTGAAATGCATAAAGCTGGCATTGCTTCCTATCAAGATCTACAAGAGAAAGATGGTGTATATGTCTTTGGGAAACTACACTACTTACTGAAACCATTCCCCACCCCCGCCTCACCCCGGTAACATCAGGGGAGACAATGGTCACTAAATGATTTTCTTAGAGTACCTGAGGGAAGAAAAGGTACCTCTCCTGTACTGTAGGGGCAGCATAGAATAATAGATAGAGTGAGGCATAGACTCTGACTCCAGACCAATTGGGTCCAACTCCTGGCGCTGCCTTTAACCAGCTGAGAAAACCTGAGCAGGTCCCATCATGGCTGTGTGCCTCAGTTTCTTCATCTGTAAAATGGGGATGATCATGTTATTTACCTCTAAACAATTGTGAGGATTAAATTCAGTATCACTTAGAGAAAAACACTTAGAATAGTATTTGGCATATAGTGCTTCATGATATTATTACTTCTACTAGTAAGAAATAAAACCTGAAGGAGGTACATTAGCAAATAAAAAATACAGAGAAACAGGAGACTGAAAAATGTCTCTACCATTTGAAGACTATTGGGAGGAAAGCATACTGTAGCACAGAAAGTTGACAAGATATGGATGTTCGAAGGCAGAATATTTAAGAGGACAAGACACTGTCTTCTAAGCAAATTTTATAATGCCATGTAAAACCAGGAAGGTGTTTAAACCTAGCAATTAATTTAGGAAAGGAAGAGAAGATGTTACAAGAAAAGGGCAATGATAAGTTTCATAACATAAAGAACTGAAGTTATGACTGCCTTTCAAGGCCCACGGCAGGGAAAATTCATTAGGAAGTTACTAGAAATAAAGATAATTCAAAGTGAGTTGGGAGTACAATTAGTTCAAGAAGCTAAAGAATTACCTATGTGGACAGGATGAAGAAGAAAAAAAGGGGCGTCTGGGTGGCGCATTCGGTTAAGTGTCCAACTCTTGTTTTCGGCTCAGGTCATGATTCCAGGGTCGTGGTATTGAGCCTGCATCAGGCTCCATGCTGAGTATGGAGCCTGCTTAAGATTCTGTCTCTTCCCCCTCTCCCCATCACCCCTCTCCCCACTCATACAGTTCTTTTTCTCTAATAAAACATTTTAAAAAAAATAATAGAAGAGGGGAGAAATTCTTGAAGGATGAAGAAAGGGAATATATGCTTTCTCCCATTAAAATTATTAGCTTTTCAAGAGCAAGGGCTTTATCTTCTTTGACTTCCCATTGTCCAACCCTGTGCTTAGCATATAACGTACACTTAAGTATTTAATGAATTTATGAATGAGTTTATCTAATTAATGGATTAATGAATTGAGGAATTAAATTTATTAACAAATAACTTATATAAGCATTAGGAGGAAGTAGGTCTCATATATAAAATTTAACTTAAATTCCTCTTTTCCTTATTCCTTTAAACTACAAGGAATTAGTATTTTAAGCTTATTTTTGAGAGAGAGAACACGAGCAGAGGAAAGGAAGAGAGTGAGAGAGAGAATCCCAAGAAGGTTCTGTGCTATCAGCACGGAGCCCAACGCGGGGCTTGATCTCACAAATGGAATCATGAGATCGTGACTTGAGGCAAAATCAAGAGCCCGACGCTCAACTACTTGAGCCACCCAGGGGCTCCCAAGGGAACAGAATTTTAAAATGAAAGAGTTAAAGAAATAGAGACTTTCTCACTTACTTAGACAAAATTATCCAAGGAAAAACGGGAATGTGTGTTCTGCTTAAGATTCTACTAAATACAATGGTATTAGGGATTAAGAAGCAAAAATGGCTGGTAGGTCAAAGTGTCCTTAAACTATAAGAAAAGGAAGAATTTTAAACTAAGAATATCCTTCACCTCAGAACTTGATGGAGAATTGTCAATTTCCTTGAAATTGTTGTGGAGGTTCCCAGGTTCTTTTCCTTAAACAGGGAAAGATGAATGTCTATAGAACACAGTTCTGTTGCTTTGTTTCATAAAGGTCCTGGGGCGCCTGGGTGGCTTGGTCGGTTAAGCGTCCGACTTCAGCTCAGGTCACGATCTTGTGGTCCGTGAGTTCGAGCCCCGCATCGGGCTCTGTGCTGACAGCTCAGAGCCTGGAGTCTGTTTCAGATTCTGTGTCTCCCTCTCTCTCTGCCCCTCCCCCATTCATGCTCTGTATCTCTCTGTCTCAAAAATAAATAAACGTTAAAAAAAAAAATTAAAAAAAAATAAAGGTCCTAGACACATTCAAACTGGGGGTGCAAAAGATCTGTGGAACTGTTACGACAACAACCAGGAATAGAGGTTAGAAGAAAGAAACATGAATTTGTAAACTGTAGCTATTAGGAAAGGAGATTCCAGGCTTCTTTATTTAAAGAAAACAGTAACGTTGTTAGATAAGGTACTTAGTGTTGATCAGAAAACAAAGAGCATAAAGCATTTTTTTTGGGTAACTAGATCCATCCAGATGATCCCTCATGTGGGCAACATGCTCTGTGAGGGCACTGAGCACAAATGGCAACTGCTGCTGTCAGTGAATTAGAAGAAGATACGGGTCGTAAGAAGAGCCACCACTTGACTTTCAGCTGTCCGCGCAGGCGCTAGATACTCCATGAAAAAATTAACTGACAGATTTAAGAGGCATAGAGCATCCCAGTTGTTACACTGCAGTCTCGGAGTGGGGGTCAACTGTTAAAATTTAAAAATTAGTGGAAGCTTTTTTCTATTTTAGACTTTCCTGGATATTTTTTCTTAGGTCGTTGATATCAACCATCCCTTATCTACTTGCAAGTGACAGGAGAGGGCAAAAGAGACTAAACAATAAATGGAAAACTGCATACACTGCCTAATTCGTTTGACAGGTACTTAATGAGTATCTACTACATGTTAGACAAAGGCTACGCAAAACGAAACGGATGCTGCCCTTGTTCTCTAAGACTAGTATAGCAGCATTTTCATAGCTTTCTTGTGCTCAAAAATTTCCTGGAAATGTTAAAAATGTAGATCCTCAGGTATTACACTGAGATGATTTCTATTAGTTGTGTGTGTTGGGTGGGACAGGGGGAAAGGAAGGTGGTGGTGGTCCATAATCTCTCTGTTATCAATCTATATGATGATGGAGGTGTGTGGGTTTGAGAAACACTCTTCGATGCTCAGTGGGCTAGTGACCCACAGATGGATTTCTCAGGGCAAGAGGCGTAAACTTGGATAGATGATGGATGGGAAGGTCTTGGCCTGGTTGAAAGGGTTTGGAAGGTGAGATGCTAGAGATGGAAGAGTGGTAGGGTACTCTAGAACACAGCGAAGAATAGTTTCAAGGACTGACCTTTCATGCCCTTACTATACTTGGTGCTCTCCTCTTGAACTTAATGTTGTATCAAGGTTCAACAAGCATGTCCTGAACAGATTCCGCTCATCACTAAAGGTAACACTTGTTTCCCACCCCAGAGAAGCTCATAGTTGGGGACATGTACATAATCATGAGGTTTAAATGGTTTAAATTTGTGAAATGCTTGTTAGTTACAAAAACATCTGTAACCCATGTAAGCTATGAGGCAGAATAAAATATACACCTGATTGCACCGCCCAGTTTAAAAGAGTGGGGCCTTAGCAGTACCTCTGAAGCTGCCTGGCTTTTCCCTGATCCTATTTATCTCCTACTGAGATATACTTATTTTTTTGTTTATTGATTGCTGTGGTTGAAATTTTAACTCTCAGTTAATAATTGGGGCACATTCTTTGGTATTTCCTGTATGAATATCACATCCTTGAATCACAGTTTGGTTTTCACTTTCCTTGTCTTCTTTCTGATTTTAAATGTGATTCTTCTGATATTTAACTACTGAGGTTTGTGGTAGTTTCATGGGTGTCTGTCATTCAGGGAAAGAAGTCTCTGAGTGTGCTCAGGAGTGTTCTGTTTGTTAATTATGGATTTTCATGGAATTTGAGTGGATTATCTGTGTGTATTGATAATATTGTCAGATGTTTCACCTGTTATCTATTAATGTGGTAAATTACATTTAAAGGTTTTTTAGTATTGTATTTCTGATATAAAACCAACTTGGCCCTGAGATTTCTCTATTTTACACCCTGCTGAATTCAGTTTCCTAACATTTTGTTAAAGTGCTTGGGTCATTTGTTGAGATTTTATCAAGTAATATTGCTTTTAGGGTTTATGAGTGGTCATGGTCTTATTCACTTGGGTGAGTCTCCTGTCCTTATTATGTGAAAACATGAATTCAGGAATTTATCAATTGGGTTGGGCCATGTGGTCAAGTTTTACTAAAACCTCTCTGACCGTGTTTACAAGTGTTGTATACTAGTGTCCCATCAAAATAGTATGCTCATTAAATATGTTAAGTACTTCATATGCAGTGACTTAAGCGTACAGTCGTTAGTAGAATTGTGTTGTTCAAAAAGTATATGTTCATTAGCAAAAGGGGACATGAACTGTGAAGGAGAAACAGTCTTGCCCTGCAGGATGGGGAATCTCCCTCCATGGGCTTCTGTTTTGCCCATGTCCAAATGCCTTCTCAGATGTCGTCATTAATCTGCCATCTCAGGCCCTTCTTTGCTCAGTCCCTCGGCTCCATTTCCTGTCATATGGGTAGCCTGTTACTTACGTTACCTTGAGGTTTTTCCTTTTAGAGGCCGTGCCCCAGAAAAGACAACAGTTCCCCCCTGCTCCTTTATAAAAGTATGTTCACACTCTGCATTTTACTGGTTTTGGCATTTATTGCCTTAGAAACCTGGCAGGTGCTGACCATAAAACCAAACAAGGAGAAGTTATAAAGCCTCCTGAGTTCTCCTTGTGTTGGTCTCTAGAAAAGAAAAAAGAAAAGAAAGGAGAAAATGGAAAATCCTGGGGCTTTATGACTGAGGATGTGGCTCATCTTCCTAAACCCTTATCCCATAAATATACCATCTTCTGGATGCACTAAAATATCTTTCCCTCCTGCATTCATGATAGATCCACTTGATGCAAATTCTTCAAGCAATAAACCAGCAACTTGTGTCCCTACAGTCACCACAAGGGATGCCTATATTTATGAACTTCTTCCAAGTCCAGGAAGTATCTAGCCTGGAGCTGTGTTCACCTAAGTAACTAAAATGGAGTTCTACCATTGGTGGTAGCAGAGAGGTAAAATTTTGCCTTTTTATATCTTTGAGAAATAGGCAAAGCGGTTGTGGTTTAACTTCAGTAATAAAGTTTTGGAAGCCATAAAAATTAGTGAAATCAATGAACTGAAAAACATCACTTAAATACTAGTGACACTATTTTTGGCAAAAAGTTGGACAGCAATTCAAACAATTGAAATGAACCCAATTAGAGAAAAACAAAGAGAAGGTTAATCAGATTGGTTGTATATACTTTTAAAAAGTATATTGCATCTGTCTACCAACAAATGACTGTGGGATCTATGTGGAAAACTAATTGTGTTTCTCAATTAACAATACAAGTTAAAGCCTATTAAAGGAAGCCTCAAGAGATTTTCCATTCTCATATATTGGAATTTTGTTATATTACATATTGCTTAAATAAGGTATTATGAAGGAGTTGGGAATATTTTATTCACATCCATTCTATGATTAAAAACAGTATTTGAGCAGAATGAGATGCTTAAAAGAAAGTTATTTTGAATTTTCTTAATAGCAGTATGGGGTAGATTAACATTTACATTAAAAAAAGTCATCAAATTCTGTACCCTATGATGGAGTGTATGAATTTATGATAACAGTTTTCATAGCTACACTAGTACCTGGACAATACTGGATCCTCAAATAAATACTTAGAATGAATGAATGAATTTAATAAACCATAGTATTTCTTAAAGATGTTGTGTCTGTAAGATGTCATTCCTATCCATGGTGCTAACTGCATTCAGACAGAATGCCCTTCTTAAACAGAAAAGTTGGTCATACCCACATCTTAAAGGAAATACTGGGTCAGAAGAACCTTTTTTGTAAGTGTCCATTAGAGGTAAAAAATGGTTAGCCATCAGTCTCCATATGCTCTTTCTATATATTGACAATCTTATAAATCACCTTCAGCCTCATTCCAAAAATTCCCAATCCCATTAGGAATATTTCATAAAATACTCCTCCAGGTGTTTGTAGCGAGGAAGCATTACAACAGGAAGTAGGGGCCAGGATCTCTAGCTTCTTTGCTTTACATAATACGCTGAGTGTCGTGATCAGGATCTCAAGTGAAACTATATGTAGACTAATGGATTGGGCCAGATAATCTTTAGGGTACCTCCCGTTTAAAAATTCTGCGAGTCTGGGGCGCCTGGGTGTTTCATTCGGTTAAGCGGCCGACTTCGGCTCAGGTCATGATCTCGCAGTCCGTGAGTTCGAGCCCCGCGTCCGGCTCTGTGCTGACAGCTCGGAGCCTGGAGCCTGTTTCAGATTCTGGGTCTCCCTCTCTCTGACCCTCCCCTGTTCATGCTCTGTCTCTCTCTGTCTCAAAAATAAATAAACGTTAAAAAACAATTAAAAAAAATTCTGTGAGTCTAAACAAAAGGATATAACTTACTTTCTCTTCCTAATAATAGTGTGGCAAGGAGAGAAAAGGAGAGATTTTTAGGGGATTGATGTTTCAGGGATGTTGGCCCAACAAATATACGTAATACTCGATAGGAGGTCACGGTAATAGGTTTTGGATAAACTGAGAAAGTTTTTCTTCACTTTAAGGGTGTCTCCTTTTTCAATATGTAACTATATGTAGATATTCTTCATCATTTGTATACTTGCTGAGATTGGTAGAGGGTGCTATGTTTAAGAGCTCATGAAGAAATGTCTGCTGTTGAAGAATCCTGTTTCAATTGCCAGATATATTCATGGTTTGATCCTCCACACATAAGTCAAAAATGCCCAAATAATTTTGGTGACTGTGTTTTTCCTACTTTCAGTAGTCTTAAAATCCAACACGTTTAAGGCAATAAAGCACATTCTTAGTGCAGATGTGGAAATGAGGGTGTACGTCGACTCCTTTGTCCAGAAGAACTAGTTACCCTAGAAATGCAAGGATTTTAGTTCCTTTATTTGCAACAGTAACATATGAGTGACTAATTGGAGCAATAAAAGAATATGCAATCATAATTATCAAAAATATGTAAAGATAAAAGTGGGATTTCTTAAACTCCTCGAACTAAGACTGATACATTTTGTTAAGTTTTATGGGTAAGGAGTGGATCATACCTTCTGTCTTTTCCATGGCTCCCTGATAGTACATAGCTTGTACTTTTGCCACTTTTAATTTAAGAGGTTGTTTTGTTTTGTTTTGTTTTTTTGCATCCTTGACACAGAAGTGCTACTGTTGGCTAAGTACTGTTGTTGTTTCTGGTATAGGATTATAATTGACAAAAATAATAGGGAAGTATGTTCATTTCAGGAAATTTCTTGAATGGTCAATTGCTATTTTATGACTTTAACAGATAATAGAGGAGGATTTGATTTGTTTTTACCTTTTTTAAATAAAATAACTTTTTCAGCTGATTGGTCTCTGAAATCTCTTTAAAATAAGTTAATATACTCCCTTATTGAGTGTCCTTTGCAGATTTAGAGCCCCATCTCAGCAGGCATAAACTATCCTTAGAGGAACGTTGAGCTTGCCAGTGTGAGTGGAGATGTTGAGAAAGTGGATGAAGGGAAGAATAGTCTTGAATTGCAAGATTATTTATCTTTTACCTTGATAATGTAACTAGGTGAATACATAAGTTAACAGTAAGTAAAATAAGCATGATGTGGGCTTAAGAATCATTGGTATTTCTATTGCATTAAAAAATAATTGTTCTGGAATTTTTATGCTATTTGTGTAAAAAAAAAAAAGAGGGGTGATAAAAGAATTGTATTACAAGTGAAAGGGAGATGTAATCACTACCTTAGGCCTTTAGAAAGCAATAACTTCCTAGTAAATTTGGAAAAATAATTTTTGACTTGATTCCAAATTTTGCTTGCATTGTATGTATTATTCAAGTTCATTTTCTAACACTGTCAACGTAGAAACAGAACCTCAGTGTCAATAATCTTATTCTTTGCATTCACTCTTTATACATATCTCCCTTCCTGAAATTCTTATAGAGGAAGCGTCCCTGACAGTTTGAAGCTGGTGTTGTAAGAAACCTTGAGGAATTCATCCAGTGCAGCCTTTCACCTTGAGAAAGGACAACTAAAGCCTTCCCAGCACATGGGTATTTATTTTACTCTTAAAGATGTCTAGAGAAGTTAAATCCATAGCAGGGTCAATCTCTGCTCACTGTTAGGATGAGCTTTATTATCTAGCCCAAATCCCCACTATTTGAGTTCCCTTGTTGTCTTCTTTACTTTTCAGTTACACTCAGGGCAAAGCTCAAGCCCAGGTTCCTTGGGAGTTGAGAGTTTGAAGATACTTTTTCCCTCAAGGAAAAACTCTTTCAGTCTCTCTTGTGTAATAATATTTTATGTGTTAAAAACTAATTAGCTCATCCATTTGTAATAAGGCTGCTTTGTCTTCTAGTCTAAATAATTCAAATAATAGCTTTATTATGGATCTATTGATGGTCCTTTAAACATTTGGCTTAAATAACCTATTTTGACCCTCTCCAAGTTCAATAACTTCTCAAATTGAGCCACCGTTGCACCCAGCCATACATTCATCTACTTCTAAGTGGTCTTGATATTTTCCAAAAGTTATATAGGTACTTATGAATGCTCTCTGAAAACTGTAAATTGAACCCCTTATAGTTCTATACATATACATACATATATATATATATATATATATATATATATATATATATATGTATGTATATGTATATTTCATATGAGTGATATGAGTGATGAATTTGGGAGTTTGTGTATCTCTCTCTCTGTAATTAGACACCCGTATTGTTAGAGAAAATAGCTATACATTTACAATCCCTTTTTGGTCATCTGATGCATATAATAATAATGTAAAAAATCTACCTAACTCACTGTAGCCCCTATGCATGCTTGCATGCATGCACACACACAAACATACAAATGTAAACTTCTGTTAAATGCCTTTTATGGGCACGGACAAGACAACATTTCTGGCTTTGTTGGTAAGGCTGGATGTCAAAAAGCCAGGAAACTGTGTGATAAAGCATTACAGGAGTGAACTGGGAATATAATATTTGAGTGAAATCTATCTACACGATCAGTTGGGTTTAATCACACACGGAAAGTGGGGAAAGGTGTGTTTGAAGCTGGCTCCTTAGGCAAATTGTGATTGATTGCAAGTGTTGGGATCCATGTGTTGGGACACAGGGTTGATTGAGAATAGCTGGCTTAAGGAGCTGAAACCACAGGGATGAAAGAATCATTAAAGGATTCTCAGTGGTTTGTGTCTTGGATGAGACCGTAAATGATGTGGTAACTGGATCGGAGGCTGGTGAGAAAGGATGGAATCTTAGAAGTGGATAAGCAGCCTACAGATGATAGTCCAGGGTGGCATGATAAGGACCTTGGGTAATACACTGGGAGTCAGAAAAAACAGGAAGTATGCATTCCAAAGTCTTGGTAGGAGCAATATAAGTTTCATAGGGGCAATAAAAAAGTCAAAGTATAGACTGACTCTAAATCTCTCTAGCTTGGCCTTCTGAATATAGAACTAAGTATAGTGAAATATTGAAGTGGGAGATGACTTTGATATTTGACTTTCCTCTGGACTTGTAGGAATAGATAAGAGGTTTTGGCCTGGAGCTCAGGAAAGAGGTTAGAGATAGAAATGGAGATTGGTGGTTGAAAACCTGCAGGAGCTGGGAAGATGAGGGCACAAAGGGAGACTTTCAGGAATACCCCATTAAGGATGGTAAGAATAGAGAAGCCAGGTTGCAATGTAAGCAACTCAACTTTGAGGGAGCAGAGCCTCAGAAGGCAGGGAAATGTGGCCAGGACAGAAAGGACCATTGAGAATAAGTGTCTCATGTCACAGAAGACTGAAAAATGACAAGATCATTAGAGGACTAAATTAGGGCAGTCTCCCTGAAGTGTCCATGTCAAAAGCCAGGTGACAGTAGCTCTAGAAACAAATGTGGAGGTGCACTGGGTGGCTCAGTCGGTTGCGTCCGACTCTTGATTTTGGCTCAGCTCATGATCTCACAGTTGATGAGTTTGAGCTCCGCATCTGGCTCTGTCATTCCGGAGCCTGCTTGGCCTGTGCGCGCACACTCTCTTTTTCTCTCTCTCCCTCTCTGCCACACCCCCTCCCCTAGCAAGTTGCTCTTTCTGTCACAATAAACGAATAAACTTGTAAGAAAAAGAAGCAAATGTGGACAGGGAAACAACTAATGTTTACTTAAAACAGCCTTGCTGCACGTATTTTATTAGGTACTTTGTAGTTTTTTCTGCTTAATTCTCATATGAACCCTGTGAAGGAGGTATTTTGCAGATGAGAAATTGAGTCCTAAATAATTATTTGTTTACACTGTACAACTAATAAGTTATAGTGCCAAAATTCAATCTCTAGTTCCTTATGAGTCTTAAATTAGTTGGTCTATGAATATAATAAGATAGGTGAGCTTTATTATCATTTTCTTGGTGGGTAAATAAGTCACCAAAAAGACCATTTTTCAAGTAGGTTTTCTGAAATAAGACTGATAACTTCTATCTGTGTTCTGTGTGGTATCATAAAAATTTGTACTCTGTTACTCATGTCATTGTTAAGCAATTGCATGACAAATAGTAACATAGCAATAAAGGTGTGTATATATGTATATATGGTATATATATGGTGTGTGTGTGTGTGTGTGTGTGTGTATGTCATGGACATCAGAATTAAGAATCCTTTGTAATGAAGGAGAGTATACATACACGCGTACGTGTGTTATCTAAATGTATTGGGTTGGCTCTAAAGGCAAATTTGATAGTTAAGAAGGGATTTAGGTACTATATAAGATGTGTGATAAAACATTTTATTTAGGAGAGATTAGCAAAGTCTTCCTCTCTGTAAGTATGCATCCTAGAGTCTTGAGGACCAGTCAGAATTAGCAATGTTCTGATCATAAGACCAAATGCCTTAAAAGGCCAGCTATCATAATCTGAGAACTAAACTGATTTGTAACTAATGAATGTCCGTGTCAATGACTAATAATAAAATAACGGACAGTAAGTAGTAAAATAGCATTGTGCCGATGACAGTAAATAGTATAAAATAATAAGCGCGTTATAAAAATGTCCATGGTTTGTAGAGAAGGCAACAAAGTCTGGGTATTTTCTATGTGAATAATAGAGAAAAGGAAACTCTGGCAGGAATGTAGTTGTTGTCCTACCTGGTTTTGTCCTAGAGGTTTTCAAGCTTTACCTCTGCTTCTTGGTGACATAATACAGTGTTCAAGGGAAACGAGAGATCATGGGTTCTGGGTTTGGGATTCTAGTCCCCATGGGAAAGTTTGTTAGATTGAAGTGGGACTTGAAACCAGGTAGTATTTAGGTAATGACATCACGGATCACTATCCAAGGAGAAAAATTCAACAAGCAAAGGAGGCTGTTTGTGGCAGTAGACCCTACTGAAGTTTGCTTTATGTTTGAAAACGAGGGGAAATGCCTTCTTTTGGACATTCATTGGTAAAGTTAAGTTGCATCTTGTACCCAAACATGCACATTGACTGTTTAGAATCTGACAAGTGAATTTGTTCTTAGCCATTAAAATCTCTTAGGAAGTTTTGGTTATTTTTCTTCTTCTGGTTGAGGATGGACCCTTGAACCTATTTTTTTTTTTTTGGATGAGATTCTAGTCATGTTTTAGTTTATATCATAGCAAAGAGGTTTTAAATGACCTCTTTATGAATGCAGTTGCTACTGCTTCTATTCTCATTTCCCTTGATCTCAGCATGGCTTTTGACACTGTCAACTGTGCTATCATTTCAGAGTGCTTGAGGGAATTTCCATCCTTAAACACTCAATTTTACATCAAAATAACACTTGAAAAGCACAGTTTTGTAGGCAAATATTTTAGCTAAATGGTTTCTTCCAGAATATTGAAAATTCTATTTAGTTAAAACAATAGCATATAGAGGTCTGATTATTTGAGTTTAGCTTCAGAAATGCTTTCCATTTTACCCAGCTACCCAGGGCTGTTTTCGAGATGTTTGGCGTCTGGTCTGTTTGCTTTGCCCTGAGCATAGGTGGCTGCATGTGTAAGTAGGTACCTTCTGCAGAGAACAACACCATGAGCCAATGGAGCTTTGTTTTGAACTAGAACTTACCTCGCAATGGTGAGCTGTGGTTCTTGCTGGCATGAAATCAGTTACTCCTGTCCCCCCACAATTGAGTACATAGATGATGTAATGTGTAAGCTACCTGATCTTTCTCCTAGAGAATGTGATTAAAGACTGACCTTTTTTCTTTCTTAGGGTATAGTAGTTAAGGAGAGGAATTCACAGGTAAATTCTGACTTTGAGTTCTAGGACACACCAACCTTTCATTTCAATGTTACAACGTAAATAGAGCTCTTAGTCCAGGATTATTAGTTAAAAGCTGATGCCAGCTTTTGTCTCAAAGTGTCCTTCCTTCACATCATGTAAGTGTATTAGTAAGACTCGAAACTGTCATTTGAAAAATATCCCTACTTTCATTCTCCATTTATCCCTGTCTGATATGGAACTTTGGATTTTGGTTTAAATGGCCTCTGGATTAGATAGCTATCCTCCCCATCTGGCTATTCTTCCAAGAATTCTTTCCAGTTGCCAGCAATCCTTGAAGTCCTAGGGATGTGTAAAAGTGAGAAAATGTTACTCCCAGACTAGACTCTGGTATCTTGGAATTGTCGATCTTTCAGCAAACTAAGAGATAATGGCCGTGTTATCCAATGAGTTAGATGTCCTGAGCAGATTTGTTGATTTAATATTGAAATGTGTTTCTTCTTGGCCACTATAATTTATGAAACCTATCACTACAGGTTTCAGTTAGAGAACTAAACATCTTCAATAATGGTAAAGAATTGTTTTCCAAATGACAGCAATCCTTGAAGTAATGGTAAAGAATGTATTAAAAATGAGATGCATCCCATACATTTTAACCATAAAATATTTAAAGTTTATTAACACTAAATTTTGTACAAAAATTGCATATTTCTTTCTAATAAGAAAATATTTTCTAAAGAGGTAAGTTAAAACAGGAGCTTTTTGAGATTCTGATTATGAAAAGCAAATGTACTTATCTTGGATTTGGGTCATTGATTACAAACATAGTCTGAGATTTTCGGGGAGGGGGAGAAACAGATCTGAGAAATGACGTTTTAAACTCCTTTGATTCCCGAAGGAGAAAAAGGGAAAGGAAAAACCAAAGAAAACATAATATAATATTGCCATTGGAATGGGATGGGTTAAAATGAGTGAATAACAACCAGCTCGAGCAGCCAGTGCTGCTTTATTTTATTTTATTTCATTTTATTATATTATTTTTTAACATTTATTTATTTATTTTTGAGAGAGACAGAGAGTGCATGTGAGAGTTGGGGAGGGCCAGAGAGACAGGGGGAGAAAGAAGATCTCAAGCAGGCTCCACACTGTCAGTACAGAGCCTGCTGCAGGGCTCGAACCCATAAACCGTGAGACCAGGACCTGAGCTGAAATCAAGAGTTGGACACTCAAGGTACTGAGTCACCCAGGATCCCCTGTTTCATTTTATTTTAGAGAGAGAGTGCACCTGAGAGAGGGGGGCAGAGGAAGAGAGAGAGAGAGAGAGAGAGAATGAGAATGAGAATCTTAAGCAGGCTCTACATTCAGTGTGAGCCTGATGTAAAACTCAACTCCTTGACCCTAGGATCATGACCTGAGCTGAATTCAGAAGTACACACTCAATCTCAATGAACTGAACCACCAGAGTCCCCATAGTGCTCCTTTGAGAAGCAGCCATTGGTAGCCTGTTTTTTTAGACTGAATAAAGGTGAGGGCACTTTTCTAGTGAAGTGGACCTGATCTAATTGGAATTGATCCAGTAAGGTTTTACACTAGACACAGTATGATGTCTTATGAGGTAAAGACCGTACAAGTCAACATGGTGTAAGTGGACATAAAATCTGGGACCATTGATGGGCAATGACTACCTTTTTTAAAGGAAAAGTTCCATGGCTTTAAAACAAACAAACCCCACACAACACATCCATGCTAACTTGACTATGAAATCAATGATAAAGAGGATATAATTAGTTCTATATTGTTTCCTGAGATTTATGACTGTACAATAGTAATAATCATGGTAATTCAATTTTGTTTAATCCTTTTAGCTACCTTAATGAGATAAGTGGTAGGATCCCCGTTTTACGAATGAAGAAACAGACCCAGGAATAGTGAGGTTCGCCCTAGGTCTTATAACAAATTTGAGATTTGAACCCAGGTGAGCCTTACTGCAAACCCTTTGCCGTGTAGCTTCCTTTCTCCATTTGCAGCAATCATACAGCCTTTTAGGTCTCAGGCACACCTTGGTGTGAGGGCACGTGCAAAGCCTAGTTGTTAGCAGCTATCACCCCTCCAAATATAGTAGCAATGACCCTTGAATTCGGGTTGTGTACTTTGTATGCCTGTTACAAAGGTGGGGGAGCTATTTATAAGCTATTGCATTATCTGTGGAAGGAGGCCCTTTTAATTCCTTCTTTCTCTATACTAGTTTATTGTAATAATGTCTCCAAAGAGATAGGCTGAACTCCAGAGAAATAATTTTTGTCTCCCGTTTCTTCATATTGTTGATAAAAACTGAGATGCATAAATGTGTCAAAATTTCTTGGCTTTTTCTGCTCCCTTAGAAGAATTTAAGAACTTACGGAAGCTCAGTGCAGAAATAGAGTACATGGTTAAATCTTTCAAAGAATTATTTGCTTGCTAGGAGGATTCAACAGAAAATTTAAGTGTTGCGATGCTAAAGCAGCACTTTATATATAAAATGTAGACTGAAATAAGAAACATAATTGAATTAGCATGAGAACATTAAGTGATAAAATGAATGTTTTTATTGACTAAGGGTGAGTAGTTGGACTATTATAGTGAAAATCTCAATCAAGGCATCTAAGATATTTAAGACTTAAATGTGACTTTGATATAGCCTCTGGCAACATCTGAAGAGTTTCCAGACAAAACTGAATCATTTACATGGCATCTTATTACTGAAGAAATTTTGCTTTATTCACTATCAACCAAGATTATTATTTTTTTCTTAAAGCAAGTGATCCACGATTATTTATAATGTGCCTGTTGTATTTTAAAAGGACGTTATAATTGGTGCTATTTTAAATGAAGTAAAATTTCAATGTCAGTGTATGTGTGTGTATTTACAAGTGGGTACATACACACATTGACCAGGTTTTTTTGTTTGTTGAACCTTTAGCTAAAATCAAAGTTAGCTGGAAATTGTAATACTAATGGAAAAAGCCTAATTCATGTTGGATATTACAAGGATTAAGCCAGAATTTATAATACTGTCAATAAGTTCTAGAGGATTAATTTAACATATCAAGAAAAATTCAATATCTTTTATAAGTTGACTAACAGCAAAATGTGTTTGCAGCTTTCTTTAATACTGTACTATGAACTTCGGATTTGGGAAACATCTTAATCTAGATTTAAATATGGAAGTCTTTTGTGAAATAAACTAGTGATTCCCAATAGGCTGCAGGGAGAAAAGGAAGCAGTACAGATCTGTGAACAGACTCATCAGGTAGGTACCAAGAGCTTTTATATATAAGATGTCCTGCTTCTCCAGAAGCTTAGGGTTGGTAGAACATTTCCTTCAATCTACTTAAGGACAATTGGACATAACCCATCACTTTTCTTGATGGGAGTTTGTCGTATCTGTAGGGTTTTGGTAATCCATGAACAAGACTGACATATTCTAATCATTTTCTCAACAGTGCCTACCACATGGGATCAAAAATAACAGTTGTACAATAATTTCTTTAATATGTGTAAAGCTGTATAGAGAGGCTGTGCATAATATTGTTTCAAAGGATTAGGTTAATTCAACTTTGGGGTCAGAAAGCAGAGCTGAGAGAGTAATTCATTTAACCAATTAAGCATGGAAAGAAAGAATATCCATGCACCAGTGGCGTGCTCAGTCTGCTGTGCTTCCATTCTGCTTTCTCTTTGGGCCAGAGAGCTATGAAGCATCTGTATATGTTCAATGAATACGGTCTTCCAGTAATTTTTTCATCTCCTTCAAATCTAAGGAATGATAGTGGTGGCTAAGAAAGAGGGAATAAAATCGAGTTCCAATGATATTGTCGTGTATACTGTACATTTACATCAGGGACACCTGTGTGGCCCAGTGGGTTAAGCATCCAACTTTGGCTCAGGTCATGATCTCGTGGTTTGTGACTTTGAACCCATGTTGTGCCCTGTGCTGACAGCACAGAGCCTGGAACCTGCTTTGGATTTGGTGACTTCATCTCTCTGGGCCTCTCTTCTGCCCAGGCTCTGTCTCCTCTCTCTAAAAAATAAATAAACACTAAAAAATTTTACATCAAGATGCAAATCTGAATGTATGGAAATGTATCTCAAATTCTACAATTAGACATGAAAATAAATTAGGGGACTTCTATGAGTTATGTGCTACGTGGCACAGAAGATGAAATCTGATTTTAAGGCTGCTGGACAGTATTTTCTTAGAATATGATATGTTTTGGCAAAAAAAAAAAAGGCAGACAAAACAAATTAAAACAATATTAAATGCTGCTTTGTCCTAGAAAATCCGCTCTGAAGAATCTATTCCATTTGTCCAAATGCACATACACTACATTTGACTAGTGGGGAATATTTATTAAGCTATAGTTGTAAAAGTTTGAGTGAGAAAAGTTTCCTTTGCCTCTTACCTATTGGGTTATTACTCATTTATTCCCAGTGGTCAAATTTAAAATTGGGTGTCTAGAGAAGTAGTGTTCTCTATTCAGTACATCAGAATAGTCTTTTAGTCACCTCGGGTGGTGATCACAAAACTGTCAGTTGTCTCGTCAAGCATATATAACAGTCAAACACAACCCAACATCCAGCTGTGGAATTTTAAGACTGTTTACACCTGTTACAATCACTTGTTCTTTCTGCTGCCTGTGTGCATATTGGCTCCTATGATCCCATTATACCAATCCTATACCATTCAATCAGTTTTTTGGGGGGATTGGGCTTTTCACTTAGTACATTAGTTTCAAAAGGACAAATATTGGTGTAAGAATTGAGACATTTTCTTAGGTGGTGAATTTTAAGTTGACAAAAGGAGGGGTGAGCATGTGTCTCATGATTGGAGTTTATTGGTGGTTAGATGAATTGAGAAGATGTGGACTGTTGTGGAGGAGGTGGTTTCTCAAATTATCTTAAACACTGGATATGTTGGAACATTGAAGAATTGAATCACTTAGGCTTGTTGTTTTCACAATTTGTCTTTCTTTGTTTCTGTCCAGATTACAAACTACATATGGAACTGCACTGACCGGTATGGTAGCCACTATCCCTCTGGGGTTGTTGAAATTTTAATTCATGAAATAAAATTAAAAAATAAATATTTCTCAGTTGCACTAGCCACATTTGAAGTGCTCAGTAGCCGCATGGAACTCGTAACTCCTGTCATGAACCACGTAGTCCATAGAATATTTCCATCATCACACTGAAAGCATGTATTTTCAGCTTTGACATTCTCAGGTTTCAATCCCTGAACACTCTGCTTGTGTAATTGTCCTTTCCTTTTAAAAGAAAGACTAGCTGATATCTTAAATGGCATTCTCTTTCTTTCTTTTTCTTTCTTTCTTTCTTTCTTTCTTTCTTTCTTTCTTTCTTTCTTTCTTTCTTTCTTTCTTTCTTTCTTTCTTTCTTTCTTTTGGGTGTACTTTGCATGTTGTTTGCTGCAAGTGCTCCTTCTTAATAATTATAGTAGTGCTCCTCTGTTCTGAATATATATTAAAGCATTTTTCAGTAGGGCTGTGATGAAGTGTACCTTACCACTCCTCTTTGGTGGTGTGGTTCAGTGCCTTGGTTTTAATTCATAGAAACAGCACTGCCGCACAGTAAATTATATTGAAATAAGTGTGGCGTATCATGACATAAATATCCCCAGAAAATGAGGAAAAACAAGTTTGACACTCAGGTGGCTAATCCATCACTCAGATATTAGGAAATGGATTGCACTCTTGTTGGCAGGAAGTAAGGGGATAGAAGATGATTTCAGTGATATGTAGTTAGGGAAAAGAAAACAGGAAGAAAATAATATGGATTATTTTTTGCTCATTTGCCTTATTCTGCTTTTGAGAGGGGTGAAGACGTAGATCATTTGCAGGTGACCATTGTGTGAATGTTGCCCTTTGCTGTTACGCCCTGGCCTGTGTGTCTTCTGTCTCTCTGCAAGTGTTGGCATTGGCAGTATTTATCTCTTTTCTTCTGTGAATTCTCTCATTTGCATTGCATTTATTTATTGAATTCATGCATCCTCCGCTGTGTCATTTTCCTTTCATACTTCAGTTTTGTTTTGTTATCAATGCAGGATTATGGTTCTTAACTTTCAAATGCCTTGGATACTCAATAGAGAAGATTCACTAAGGGAAAAAAAACCAAAAAACAAAACAAAACAAAAAAACAGTCACTTTTTTTTTTTTTTTAAGTCACAGAAATGTCTCCTTTTCCTATTGTGGAATAACAGAGGAAACGGGGAAATGGGACATTCTTGGAAGTAAAAGATGTAGGATGAAATGAAAAGTGTATTGTCAGGGTGGCTGGCTGACCCAGTTGGGAGAGCATGTGACTCTTGATCTTGGGGTCATGAGTTCAAGCCCCACGTTGGGCATTTAGCTTACTTTAAAAAAATATTTTCTTTTAAAAGTCAATTTTTAAAAATTGTCAAGAGAATGGTCAGGGCTGGCTGCATTTGGAAGTAAATGATGGAATTAAAGTATTGACTATGGCCAAACATAACTAGGAATTCCTAGAGCTGGCTGCTTTCAACCCATGCATTCAAAAGCAATCTGTGTTTGTCTTTTCTTTGCTTTTGGCCAGGGATGGCAGCACATCAGAGCAGTAGACACATTAGAGGAGAAGTAGTTTCTCAACAGTTGGCTGTATTTGGTATGCCATCATGATTTAATCATACTGATACCAAAAACTTTACAAGGGAATGCATTGTGAGACAGTGATTGGCACCTAGAGTCACTTATTATTTTGTCAAGGATTTGACATGCCAATCAATTGCACGAGCAATGTATGCTTGCTTGAAATTGATCATGAAGCACCTCATGTTAAGCATCTTGATGTTCTCTGCTAATGTAGGTCATTTCTGGGCTTTAGAGCTTTTACTCGTGCTTCTATTTTGTAACTGAGGGGGGTACATGACCAAAGTATGGGCTATTGAAATCATTTTACAGCAGAATAATACTTTTTATGATGGACTCCAAATGGGATGTCACACTGCCCTCATTATTTAATGATTTCCTCTGTGATTATTAATGTAAAATGAGATTACTATGGAGAATTTAAAAATTACAAGCAAATGCAAGGATGAAAATAGACAATCTTACCAGTCACAATAACACTGTTTATAATTTGGAGCTATTTCCTTCCAATCTTTGCGAATTACCGGAGTATACTTTGGAAGACTCTTGTGCAAAAAGAAAGTGGTTCAGGGGCGCCTGGGTGGCGCAGTCGGTTAAGCGTCCGACTTCAGCCAGGTCACGATCTCGCGGTCCGTGAGTTCGAGCCCCGCGTCAGGCTCTGGGCTGATGGCTCGGAGCCTGGAGCCTGTTTCCGATTCTGTGTCTCCCTCTCTCTCTGCCCCTCCCCCGTTCATGCTCTGTCTCTCTCTGTCCCAAAAATAAATAAAAAAAAAAAAATGTTGAAAAAAAAAATTTTAAAAAAAAAAAAAAAAAAAAAAAAAAAAAAAAAAAAAAAGAAAGTGGTTCACTATATTCATTCATTAAATATTTAAAAACGTGATTTTAATAGTATTTAATACATGGATGTACAGTAATTCTTTTTGATTGGCTATTTAGTTTCCTATGTTTATGATCGTAAATGAACCTGTGATTCACATTTTTGTATAAATTTTATACAAATTCTTGCATTCCTGTGATGATTTTATGAAGTGGCATTATGGTGTAGGTATGTGCATCAAAGAAATATGATACATGTGGGCAGCTTGCTTTCCAGAAAGTGTGGCATCATCTCTACCAGCAGCGGTACCATATCTTTGTTAATACTTTTAGTTTTTTAGAAATATTTAATAAGGGGGCGCCTGGGTGGCTCAGTTGGTTAAGCGCCCGACTTCAGCTCAGGTCATGATCTTGCGGTCCGTGAGTTCAAGCCCTGCGTCGGGCTCTGTGCTGACAGCTCAGAGCCTGGAGCCTGTTTCAGATTCTGTGTCTCCCTCTCTCTGACCCTCCCCCATTCATGCTCTGTCTCTCTCTGTCTCGAAAGTAAATAAACGTTAAAAAAAATTAAAAAAATATTTAATAGGATAGTAAAAATTAGCATTCCTTTGAGAATAGCCTATCTTTGACTATTATTGCCTAAACAGTTTTTATATTACGCTATTTTTTCTGTCACTTAAAAGGCTCTACCTACTCTTCTTTTAGAACTTTACTGATTTTAATTGATGGTTGTGAATTACTTATTGAGCCTATAACCCACTTATAACCTTTAATGCTTTGTACGGCTTTGTTCCATAATTGTTTTTATCTTAGTGTGTAGAAGTTTTCCTTGGTTTACATTTAAATCTGTTAACTCTCCCCTTATGGATTTCTTTGTTACTTTTACAGTTAAGAGGTCATCCTTATCAAAAACAAAACAAAACAAAAACCAACAGCAAAAACAAACAAACAAAAAACTAGTAATCCTTCTCTGGAGAAGACAAAGCATACACTAACGTTTTAAAATAGGTTATAACATTGGAGTTTTTACCCTGAACTCTATAGTAGTGCTGATATTTTATCAATACCTAATGAGATGTGGCTCCGATTCTTCCCCTCAGTACAGTATGACACTATATGGGATGTAGTGGATCCAGAAGAGGTAACTGAATATTGTGAACGAATGTGGCATAGTGAGGAGGCAGGCCATGTTTGGTGTCTGCCATATGTCAGTGTTTGTTTTTGAACTATACTGTTTTAATTACTATAGTTTTATGATAAGCTAGTAACTGGTTGGGTAGAAAAATTTTGTCCTATTCCTCTTTTCTAAATTTTCTTTGAAGTTCTGACCTACTTATTTTTTCAGGTAGACTTTGACATCACTTGTCAACTTGACAATTATTTACTTGTCCTTTTTTATTAGGGATTGGAAAGGGTTGGCATTTTAAAAAATATCCCACCTTTCCATTGAGGAAAATGACAGATACCTACAGTCCGGCATCCTTTTATGTCTCTGAGAAAATTTTGGCACTTACCTTAAGATTTAGTGGCAATGCCTCTTAACTCTTACCTTCTCCTTTAAGATGATGAGATAACCCTGCTCTTTCCTACTTATAGTTTATTAGGTTAAAAAAAAAGTATCCTTCTGTTCCTTATTTTGCTTTCCAGTCCTTTTCATAAAACCTGTTGCTTTTTTATTGAGGTGAAATTCACAGAGGATAAATTTAACCATTTTAAGTGAACAATTTTCATTCAGTGTAATCACAGTATTGGACAAACAGGCCTTCTGTCTAGTTCCAAAAATGGTCATCACTCCTAAAAGAAACACTATTTCCATGAAGTATTTTCTTCCCATTCCCCTTACCCCAACCCCTGACAACCACTGATTTATATTCTGTCCCTGTGGATTTAGCTAACGGAAATGTACTATAAATGGAATCATAAAATATGTGACCTTTTGTGTCTGACTTTTTGGAATGAAAATATTTTTGAGTTCTATGCACATTGTAGCATATATCAATACTTCATTCCTTTTAGTGGCTGAATAGTATTCCACTGTCTGTTTATACCATAATTTTATTACCCATTTATCCATTGATGAACAATTTGGGTTGTTTCCACCTCTTAACTATTGTAAACCATGCTGCTATAATCATGGGGGTATGTGTATTTGTTTTCCATTTTTCTGGATCTGTAGCTAAGAGCAGAATTGCTGGGTCACATGGTCATTCTATGTTGAAGTTTTGGTAAATTATCAAAATATTTTCCACAGTGGCTGAACCATTTTAAACTGCCACTGATAATGAATGAGGGCTCCAATCTTTCTACATCCTTGCCAGTACTACTTTTCTTCTTCTTTGTTTTATAAATTAAAATTCTAGCCAACCTGCCAGGAGTAAAGTAGTATTTCATTTTAGTTTATGATTTTTATTTCTCTATTGAAGAATGACCTTAAACATGTTTTAATATGCTTCTTGGCAAAACTTATTTTTGTGACGATTTTATTTTTTAAGTAATCGCTACACCCGACGTGGGGCTCAAACTTACAACCGTAGATTGAGCCACATGCTCTACCAACTAAGCCAGCCAGATGCCCCCAAACTTACTGTTTTGAATCCAGTTTATTGGTACTAAATTATCTTCATAATTATTTTATGTGGATACAGTTTTGTAACATTTTCATCATTTACTGAGGCATTTATGTTTAATTTTGACCTTTAAGTCCTTTGATACCACTGAATCTCCATTAGTTTTGATTCTTTTCCCTGTTAACTGAAAGATCTCTTCAAGTGAATTTTTAGAGGGATTTAGGTGTTAGCTTTTCTAAGCCCTTGAATACTTAACTTTTTTTTATTATGTAACCTGTCTTGTTACAAAATTCTTAGTTTATAAAGTCTTCCCTCTTAATTAAATTATTATAAATGTTGCTTGTTTGTCTCTTGGTATTTAAGTTGCAGGGTAGGTATTCGATGCCAACCAGATTCTTATTTCTTTGAAGATAAGGTGATTTTTTTTTTCAGAAGTTTGTAGGTTTCTTTAATCCCCCCTTGGGCCATGCATTGTAAACCTTTACCCTGGCTCTGTGCATGTGTGTGTGAATGTGTATGAGAAATTTTCTTTAGTTTTCTTGAGGCTCTCTTGACTTGCAACTTCCTTGCCCCTTGATAAATTAAGATTTTGTTGTTAAATTTCTGAAGTTTTTGTTCTTTTGTCCTAGAGATTGCTTTTATTCCAGTTGCTCCCTTTCCCCCTGCCATTGTCATACATGTAATTCAAAAGATAGATCTGTTCTTTGTTCTCCGTAATTATCGTCTCGTCATTTTCAATTCTTTGTCTTTTCTTCTAAGTTCTGGATGAGCAGCCGTATACTGCTGTCCACATTAGTGGTTTGATTTTCTGCGGTGCTCATTAGACACTCTTGTATGCACTGCATTTTTTATCTTTCCTCGTGCATGTTAGTTTCTTTCCTCACTATGCCTTACTCTTTAACCTCTCAGCTCTTTATCTTAAGATTCTTTTTACATTATTTCATATATATATATATATATGATATATATAGCTATATGTATTTGTATATGTATATGTATATATGTGCTATATGTATATGTATATATATATATACACACATATAGCTATATGTATTTATATTTACATTTATATATTTAGAGAAAGAGCATGTGTGCTTGCATGAGTGGGGAAGGGGCAGAGGGGCAGAGAGAAGGAATCTCAAGCAAGCTACCTGCTCAGTGCTGAGACCCATGCAGTGCTTGATCCCAAGACCATGGATAGTGACCTAACTTGAAATCGAGAGTCAGACACTCAACCAGCTGAACCACCCAGGAGCTCCTTAGGTTAGTTCAAAGACTACATAGCCAAGAAATAGGAAGTCTGAGGTATAACCCCAGGCCTTGTGACTGGAAACTTGTGTACTTGTAGCTTTTAAATTGTTTTCAAAGAAAATAAACCGCATATACGAAAACGACAACAGTAGAAGAAGAATCGAATGTGCTTGCTTGAAAATCTATCCTTGGTTACCAAGGGCTTTATCCTAAGAATGACTCCCAAGAGTCTAAAATGTTTTGAAATTTCATGTAGCAGGTGGTGTATACCTGTTAGATAATTGCCTCGTATATAAATACAGAATATGTCTCTCCAGTAAAAATATACACTAATAAGAGAAGATTGGAAATCCCACTCCTTACCTGTATCTTTGCATGTATATGTTGAGTTATGGGCATTGTTGCACATTCCATAGGCCGCACCTCTTGGAGATTAGGAAATGGAGAAAGCATGAGTTTGCATAAATACCCCACTGTGGAGTTGCGGGAGCTGGACCATTTTATATGACTTCTCAGCCTGCAAGTCACATTCTGTACAAATCCTGTCTCTGGGGGTCTTGTGAGGATTGAATGAGATGAGGATGCTTTTGTGAACCTACAGCTGCTCTTGGCATATGTTAGCACTCAGACATCGTATCCTTTATTCAGCATTCATCTATTGAGTGCTGTCAGTGAGGCCGCATAATAGGTCCTGGTGACTCTCTTCTAAATAAGACTCCCTGCCCTCAAAGAGCTCACAATTTAGGAGGACTTGTAGAAAAGGAAACTAGCAGTAATAATATTCTAGAATAAGACTATACCGGAGAGAGACTCTAAACTTGTTTGGCTTACTCACTATTGTACTCCAGGGCCTGTCAGGACACCTAAATGCCCTTTAACTATGGTTGAATGGATGATTTATTCTGTGATTACTGGGAAGCATAAATGAAGAATGGTCAGGATAGAGGTTTACTAGGGAGCAGGGAAGAACACAGAAGAGGGTCATTACTCAGGGAAGGTACACTTAAGCTGAAGTTTTTGCTCCCTGTACCTTCTGTAATTGGATTAATTTGTAGCTCTACCAAGGGACTTGATATTTCAAGGAATGTTGCTACATATCTTTTTGGTAGAATGAAATCTTTTGTAATGCAAATAATCACTTCCTAATTTATATGTGGAGCAAGTTAAGATTTTTGTATGTCAGGTTTTCTTTCTTTCTTGCTTTTTTTTTTTTAATCTGAAAGGTGGGCACAGTGGTCTATCTTTGCAATAAGTAAAAACATCCTTACAGTAATTGAATAAGAAATTATTGATTGAATTTAATCTTTATTCTTCCTGCCACATTGTATAGAGAATAGAGAAATGGGTAAATGTACAAAATCCTTTATTGAAGTGAATAAGAAGTCATGTTCATGTAGATTTAATTGGAAATTCAGACTTTTCTTTCTCATTAAATAATCAGTTGATCTTTAGAAGTCACTTCATCAGGACTCAGCTTTCCTCTACACAAAATGTGGAATTTGGACTAGACTAGTATTAAGTTCCATGCAGCTCTAAAATTCTCTGGAAGCGAGAGAAAATGATTAATGACAGTAATCTTATAATTAGGGTAGCAAATTACAAATAGTCAATAAGCTAGATGGTAGAAATAAAAATGACTCTTCATGTTTAGCTTAGGATCAAGAAGTCTGGAGTAAAAAAACACAATTATGCTTATTTTAGACTTTTTAGAAGGTGCCAGACAGTAATTTAAAGGAAGATGAGATTTGCATAGCCAATAATAAAAGTGGTTATCATATAAATAAGAAAATTTTCGTGTCAAAATTCTAATATGAATTGCTTTAAAGAATCAAATTTTGTGCGTGCACACACACACACGCACGCGCTAATTAAATTGTAATTCAAATTGGGTCACAGTATAAGAATAACTACACTAAATAGCAAGAGGAAAAATCCCAAGAAACAAATAGAATGTGAAACCAACGGTGGAAAAGTTCACCTCCTATTACTCTGCTGTCCTTGGCACTTTTCATCTCTGAAGGATATTTACAATAATAAGTAACCACCCGGTGGAATGCTATTTAAATTTTGTTCCAACTTCAATTACTTTCATCAAAAATGTATGTTTTTTATTGATAGTGATTTGGGGAGTTTCGTCCATTCTCTCATATCTGTTGTTGAGAAATATATTGAAACAGATTGATCTAAGGAATAATGAGTGTGTACAAATAGTATATCACTTTGTCATTCACCCATTCCTTAATTCACATATTTACTGTGAGCCAGAATTATAGGCACTATTTTGATGTATCCATAATATCTTAGAACCACACATGCCACAAATGACAAGTGCCTGCTGACCTCTTAATATGTAGCTAGTCAGAACTGAAATGGGCTGTAAATACAAAATACACATGATATTTCAAAGATTTTGAAAAAAAAAAAACTATAATATCTCCTTAACATTTTTATAGGGATTCCAGAGTGAGATGATAATATTTTCAATAGATTGGAATTAATAAAGCATTTTAAAAATTAAGCTCAGCTATATCTTTTAAATTTTTATTGTAGCTACTAAAATGTTTAAGATTGCTCATGTGGCTTGCATCACATTTCTACTGGACATTGCTACCATAGAAATTAATAAGCAAGTCATTGTATACTGATGTATACTTAATTCGGACACATTGTATAAGAATAGTGCTGATGGATGATGGTTCATTGATAGCTCTTACCTGTGAGTCCTCTGTGTCTTGTAGGAAATAACACTTCTTCCTTTCTTTATCCATCAGTGTAAGAATATATGAAGACATGTAAAAAAAGAAAGGTATGTTCTTTAAATGGCTTTGGATAATGTGGTATACTTGGTACCTGTTCTTATTCTGAAGTATTAGAATGTGTTTGTACTTGGTGTAAATGATGTGGACCAAGATTCATAAATAACTTTAAAATTGCTTGGTTTTCCAGAAAGCTGGTTTTTCCTCAATAATATTGAAAACCTATGTATCATTCAAAGACGTGCTTAGTCATACCTTCTCTTGGCTACCTTCTCAAAGTCTACAGCTGTAAATAAATGGACTTTCTTCCTTAGTCCTTTGAAAGCACATGGCTTGTTTCTCTCAGTAGTTTATATCATAATTGACCTTGTAGTGTTACTACTTTTGCTGTGGCCTTTCTTTCCTTTTCAATTATATGTCCAGCCTGCAACTGGCTTATTTACTTAAGTTTTATCTTGTAGTGTCTAATACATAGTGGGCACTCTAAAAAATATTTATTGAATTAAAAGAGCACCTGCTGAGGTTTAAGAGCTTAACTGTACTTCCTCTGCCCTTGACCCTCATCCACGTTATTTTGGCTCTGTGGTGTCACATACTGGAATTAACCTGAAGACTTTAACAAATCACTGTGGGTTGTGCCAACCATAAATTGAGAATCGGCTGCATTATTCGTTTTTGGTTTTCTAACTTTAAAGTTGTTTTTATTATACAATAAAGTCATCAAACATTGATCATTTAGTAGTATTTTGAAGATGCAATGGCTCCAAATAGTCTTCTGTGCATTTTAGTGTTGATAGATGGCCTTTGAAAAAAAAATGAAGATTGCCTTTGAATAAATGAATTCAATATTTAAAGTTATAAACTGTTTTCTCTGCTCTAATCCTCAGATGCTCTTTGCTGTTGTTTTTTTGCTCGTTAATCCTTCCCACATTTCTGTATTCAGGAATTATCCGGACTTGACAATAGCTTAAATGATTTCCCCAAGATTACACTGTGAGTATAGCTAAGCCAGAGCTCATTGCTCCTGTCTTTGATCTCATGGTCTTTTCTCCAGTTTAACCTAAGAGCAGTCTAAGCTAGAAGTTGAATTTTGGATTATGAAGTCATTTTCCCACTTCCCCGCTGGCCTTCTTCCCTGAGCTCATTTCATTGCTGGACCTCTACTCAGAACCAGAGACTATTTTCACTCCTATCAATAACCTCTCAATCCTGCTGAGCAGGGCAAACTTGTTTGTTTTCTTTTTTCTTTACAGGTTCCAATAGGTCCACTGACAGCACTATATTTTTTGTATTAATTACGTTACTTTGTTTTTCAACATTTAATAATCCAGAACCTGAATCCCTGTTGAGGTTTCAAGGAACAATAACTGTTGAATTCTATTCAGTATGAGCGCCCCTCAGAGGCTCAGTGGGCCTCTTTGTGAAGTTTCCTCGTAAAGTTTCCTTGTAGCATATCCTTGTCGAAAGGACAGTTTCTTCAAGATGGTAGAGGGGCTAGAAATGCTCCCTCAAGGAAGCCTTTTGAGTCCTTGGTTGCTGGTTACATTTTGAGAGAGTAACCCAAGAGAACTAGTGGGGCACACAAATTCACATGGTGGAAATCTTATTTTATTTTAATAAGAATAAGTAGGATATTTACACTGATGAAAGTTCAGAAGGTACAGAAGAGCATAACATGTCTCTTCTGCCCCGGCCCCCTTCCACTCAGTAGGTTCCCTGATTAGGAGTCAACCACATCTGTCAATGGATATAAAAGAAAAAGGGGCTGGGAAGAATGTTACTTTGTTTGTATATGCATAAAATAAGTATACTACAGTTTGCCTTTTATTTTAAGTTTATTTATTTTGAGAGAGCATGCATGCATATGCGCATGGGGGAGGGGCAGAGAGAGAGAGAGAGAGAGAGAGAGAGAGAGAGAGAGAACCCCAGGCAGGCTCCACACTCATCAAAGAGCCCAACGTGGAGCTTGATATCACAACCGTGAGTTCATGACCTGAGCCGAGGTCAAGAGGTAAACGCTTAACCAACTGAGCCACCCAGGCATCCCTAATTTTATACATTTTTTGCAAAGAGAATGTATGTTCATGATACAAGATTCTTGTAAAATGAGAAAGAAGAGTATCCCTCTTAACCTTTAAGAGAGGCAGTTGTTCCAAGTACCCTTTTGTAAATTTTCAGATTGAATATATAAAAATGTGTGGTGTGAATGTTGGATATAACTATTACATATATATACATATATATACACATATATACACGTAGATATATGTGTATACACACACACACACACACATACCTTATACCAGGGAAAATTTATTTTGTTTCACTCTATGGCACGGGTTCTTAATCAGGAGCAGTTTAGCTTCCTAAAAGGCAATATCTATGGATGTTTGTGGTTATTCCAAAACATGTAGGGGGTAGAGACCAGAGATGCTGCTAAATATCCTAAACAGGGTAACCTATTTCCCATCCTTCCACCCCCTGCCAACAGTGACTTAACTGGTTCTGAATGTCAATAGTGCCAAGGTTGGGAAGCTGTTCTGAAAGATTTGGAAGACTTTTTTCCAAGAAGCTGATTTCCATAGAAATACAAGGCTTCATTAGGAGCATCACTCTCTTCCTCTCTCTCTTCCTCCTCTTCTGTTTCCACAGTGAACCATAATTGTTGCGTATCTCTCCAGCAAGAGTGATGGTTCCATGGATATTCGCTATACTCAGTTGGCCTCTTGAGAATGATTACAAATATAGTGCCCTTGTTTTGCCTATATTGTCCCATGTGTTCTCATGTTTTGGTTTAATCTCATTTTGATGGAGCATACCCTCTGCTAATTCTCTGAGAAAGGGTAAATGAAAGGCAAATTTGAAGGAACTTAGAATTTTTAGAAATGTTTCCTTTTTTTTTTTAAAGTTTATTTATTTTGAGTGAGAGTGAGCAGCAGGGGGGAAGAGAGAGAGGGAGAGAAAGAATCTGAGAGAGTTTGTGGCTCTACCTCATGAACTGTGAGATCATGCCCTGAGCTGAAACCAAGAGTCAGACACTTAAGCAGCTTAGCTACCCAGATGCCTCCCAAAACATTTTTATTCTGTCCTCTCACCTGATTGATATTTTGTATGGAATTCTAGGGAGGAAATAACTTAAACTTCAGAATCGGAGGCTATTTCTTCATTACCATATAGTTTCTGGTTTTTTAGAGATTCTGAGACATTTTGTTGATTGTATGTAACCTTCTCTCTGGATGTTCTGAAATTCCCAATGATACGTGTGACATGGTGTGAAGGTACTTTCATTCAGTGTGTTGGGTTCTCAGTGGATTCTTAATCAGGAAACATCTTTTGGTTCTGGAAAATTTCTTGAACAACTTCATTGATGTGCCTATTTTCTTAGTCCCAGCCTCGCACTCTGATGTGGATGTTGGAATTTGTAGATCATTGTTTTCCCGTGTTTTTCACTTTATCTTTTTTGCTTTGTTGTCTTGGAGATTACCTCAAATGTTTACTCTAACTCTCTATAAATGTTCTTTAAAACCAAAAACTTTTAACACCTTTTTTTTTGTCTTCTAAATGTTCTCTTTATTCTATTCTGTTGCTATTACCAGATGCAATTTCTGTTCTCTCTGATGATTAATAGTTGGAATATGCTTTCTAAAATTTTCTCTTCTCCATAGTCTGTTTCTTTCAAGTTACAAATGTTTGTTTCATTTGGTATCTATCTTCCATGTCAAATCCTTCATAATCTGTTTTATAATCTTTGCCATTTCTAGTTCAGTGGATTGGATATTCTGAGTGCATGAATCGGACTTGTTGACTTTGAGCTTCATCACTGAGTAGGTGTCCGGAACCCTGTAGGGAACCTTAGTGTTTTCTTTAAATTTCTCCTTTTGCACTGATTAGCTTTCTCAAAGAAAGAACTTTCGACCTCTTATCTGGAGGGCAACAGGTGATCTGGAAGCCCTGTGAGGAAAAGGGTGGAGTTCTCAGGGTGCATACTGATCTCTTAACCTCTCTGTTTGGAATCCTCTGCTGCTCCTGGTTATCCTTTCCTTTGTCCATCTCCAGAGAATAAACCTCCAGGCCTCCCACTCTTAGTTCCATAGAGGTGATCTTGGCAGCTAGACCAGGCATCTAATTGCTTTTCAAAAAGCTTTCATACAGTCCTCCTTATTTCAGCTACTCACTTACCTCTGGTACCAATTCCCTCTCCTAGTTCCACAGGTCACTGTTTCTCTGTGTCTTAAACCATCTGTGGCTTTTATGATAGATGGGTGGCTTTTATGTTTCAGCTTTCCATGCTGTTGCCTTGGAATCCTCTGTCTCAGTGCTGGTAAATCAATTGCTGTTATGTCATCTTATTAATGTCTAGAAAAACTTGAAGGCTGATACATACCTCTTCTCCTGTTTTCCCTATTCTTTCATGTGTTCGTGTCTTTTAAAAAGTAATCTTTCCTGTCGTTTTTGTGTGGTACCAGCGAGAGCATTCAGTGTGGGTCCAGGCTGCAGTCCTAACACAGTGTTCTTTGTGGTGCAAACTTCATTTAGAGATTCCATTATGGAAGAGTATGGGTAGGGTTGGCCCTCTCTCTTCTCATTTGCTGCTGCTACCTCCTAATTGGGATTTCCACTATAGCTCCCAGAGCCTGGGTACTAAGCTGCTAGAGCTATTTCTAAAGTAAAGCCAGGTCTCCCATTCACCGCACTGACAGCTGTGCTGATGGATGTGGCACCACTGTGGGTATAAGATTAGCTGGCCCTTCACGAGTTTGCCGTTGTTTTACACTCCTGACTACACTTTTCCTTAACTCACCTTTGATCCTAAGGAATGTGTGCATAATCTTTTTCAAAATGTTTGCTATGTCAATATCCCAGATTAATGTCTGTGAGCTTTTAATAGCCGGAAGCTGTGAGTTGAGGCCCATCGACCAGATGTCTCCTGCTTCCTAGTTTATAGGCCACCTTTACACAGGGACACATGCTTGCTGACTCCTTTTTATGACTAAGAGGACACTGTATTTGTGAAGCCACTTTCATTCATTGATCTTAAATGCATTAGCAAATCTAAAACTATTCATCTTTTCAAGATGCTAAGGATGTTGATCCCATATAGAAATAATAAATGTTGAAAAAAAATCCCCAAACCTAAAATGGAATGACATTAATCATTTCTGTTCCCCCTGGAAAATGATTACAGGACTCCTGATTCTTATTCTGCTTCATAACAAAACAAATATGACCAGTAGTTGCACGAAGATGTTGACAAAATTGTTTGTTTTGTATTGTGTTCAAACTGATTTCAATACTGTCATTTTATGGAAAATTCTAGGACCTGCTATGAGATGACCTTTTAAGGCCTCTCCCCAGGATTTTTGATCTAGAGTTTTGCCTTTTAGGTTAGTACATTTGGTTTGGATATATGCAATTGATTTGTGTTTCTGATCAAGATTTCTGTGTTCCGATAAAACTTTATTTATGAACACTGCAATTGGAATTTCACGTAATTTTCACATGCCATAAAATATTGTTGACTTCTTAAAAATGTTTACAAATGTAAAAAAAACATTTTTAGTTCAAAGATCTACAAAAACAGGTTTGATCCACAAGGCATTTTTTGCTGAGTCTGGTTTATTTATTTATTTTTAAAAAAAAAATTTTTTTTTTTCAACGTTTTTTATTTATTTTTGGGACAGAGAGAGACATAGCATGAACGGGGGAGGGGCAGAGAGAGAGGGAGACACAGAACCGGAAACAGGCTCCAGGCTCCGAGCCATCAGCCCAGAGCCTGACGCGGGGCTCGAACTCACAGACCGCGAGATCGTGACCTGGCTGAAGTCGGACGCTTAACCGACTGCGCCACCCAGGCGCCCCGCTGAGTCTGGTTTAAAACTTGCCTTGGGATGAGTGCTGTTCCTCTTGTGCCAAATTTCAGCCACGACGTGATATTCTGAATGTCTGTTGGTATAAAAACATTGTTTGGAATTGAGGTAGCCATGCTCAAAATTCTGCTTTGATGTGAGAATTTTTCACAGGCAGTTGAAACCGCTTGTGTGTACCTCTTTGGACAACATTTTCCTCTCCTTCCCAACCATTTTTCTTCTATCCTTTTACTTTTTTTCTGTGTATTTTCTAACAATTTCCATTTTTTTTCTTTTTTGAGTACAGATTATGTATAACACAGTGCACTAGTTGCTTAAGAGATGTAAATATAAACTAGGGGCATAACTTCTTCGTAGACAAGCACAGTCATGGAAGAGATTTTGTATTTCTGCCAAAACTCAGCAAACTCATCTGAGGTATAGGAAAAAGGAATGTGATCGACAGGTGTGTGTGTGTTAGCAGATATTGTGGAGGTATTTTTTTTTCTGACCTCACGTTGTAGACAGAAATGAATGTATTTATTTCTTCTGCGTGTATTTATTTATATTTTGGGGATGCCAACGACCTTAGAATGGTGAACGATAGTGCTCTGTTTCAAATTTTGCAGTGTGCCCTATTTTTCCTACTGTAAAGAGACTTCTTTCTCTCCCTTCAGATATCCTCTGGTAATTTATTCATTAATTTAAACTTCTTTAAAAAACTTCTTTGGAAAGGTGTGTTTCTTTGGCAAAGATAGATCTCTACTTAGTAAAGATTTATGATTGAATGAACAGAGAGCAAGGGGGAGGCCTAGGCGATGAAGTCTATGCACTGAAAATAATAAAAATAGGAACATTAAAAATGAAGGAAACCAGTCAAAGGCTGTAGAATCAAAGAACAACACAATTATAGATTTCATGGTAGCTATAGTAAGTAATATAGTCTCAAATGAATACTCCTTTATTTCATACAGGGGATTGGCATTTGTGCAATATTCTTTAGTTAAATTTCAATTTATTGGATTTTTGCATCACTGCAGATTGATCTATTGAATTTGTCACAGTGGCCTTGTTTTTACCTTGATGTGTTTAATACCTGCTGGATCAGAATGCCAATCAATTTAGGTTAATTTCATTAAGTTTACTAAAGCTTTTTAAATTAAAGTCACTGCTGACATTACCAGTAACAAAATGTGGGTAACACACTCTTATATATTATTGTTCTAGAAAAGAGATTGGTAATATATATTCTCTCTAACATCTCCTTACTTGGATTTTTAAATTCCCTTAATTATTTACAAGACGATAAATCATTTAACATATAAAATTTTAATTATCTGCGTGATCATTGCTTAGTATTCTGTGCCGAACTTTAAGCTCAGCATAGATTTAAGTTCTCACTAAATAGATTTCAATTAAACTCCTTCCATCTATTCTAGGGAAGAAATGGATTGTGTTTAAAAAATTGTATTGTGCTTTGTATTAGCAAATATAAACTGGGGAGTGGTTCATGCCAAGTAGCCTTTTAATTTTCTTGTGCATTTTAGTTTTCAGAGAAGCCATAGTACACTTGGCATTTATATGAAGTATAATCATGATTAAGATTTTTGAGTAATGTATTTTGCAAAGAAGTCTGTGATATGCAATTATGGAACTTCGCTTGCATTATTAACTGATTTTATTAGCTATCATTAATGCAGTATTTATAAATATTGCTTGGAGAACTGTAGTTAAATTTACTAAAGATAGAATCAAGAAGAAAACTGATAAACTACTAGTGCCCTAGAACTCCTTAAGAGCAGACCACATTGTTTATTAAGCCACTAGGAAATTCAGAAAGGGGAGGGAAAAAACCGTCAAACCATCAAACACTGGTTATTTGATTATTTTTTTTTTATTCCTTCACAACAATGGTGTGTAGGCATTACTACAGTTTTCTATGGGGAAATTGAGCAAGCAAAAGTTTGTTCTAGCATATGCTATTCTAGAATTAAAGAGATTTTGGCTATGCAGGGTTCAAGTTATCTTTGACACATTTTGCAGGTTACTTACAAATTCCTGCCTAAACATAGGAATCTTCTTTATCAGAGAGCCTAACATCAGATTTTAATCATATCTTAGACCCGCAGGGTTTTAGGTTTCCAACAGGCCACCTGTCTCAGACATTTAAAAATTCACAGGACAGATGGGAAGGTGAAAGAACTTGTCCTTGGATAAAGAAATTCTTGCATTGCAGGAATGCTCACAGGCAGGGTTAGCCAATACATCATACACATATCCTGTATTTGTCTAGCGTTTAGTTATCATAATCGTGTGTTTCCCTTTAGTAGTATAAATACAAAATTTATCACTTATCTCCTATTCTTAGTGGGCAAGAGAGAGAAAGATTGTAGCTTGTAAAACCTGCTGTTCGGCTGATCCATGAATCAGGATATATGACTGTATTTTGTATTAACTTTCCCAAATTTACAGTTTGTGGAATGTGTACCCTGTGGAAGAACTCTGCACCATCGTATTTAAGAAGTTGGGAAATGGACCTGGATTGCCTGGGTTTGAATTGCTTCCCAGCAATTTATTAGTGATCTTGGGAAGTTAGCTGGTGTCCCTGTGCTTGACTTGTGTCATCTGTAGAATGGGGGATATTTATACCCCTTTCTAGAGTTTGGAGAACATGACATGAGGAGTATACATTAAAGTACCTAGAATAGGTAAAGTACTTAGAACTGGAAGTCTGTGTTCAGTAAGTGTTAGCTGTTAGACGAAATGCTAATTTCAGGTAAAACCTAAAAGAGGAACTTAAAGTCTATATGTACTTGGAAATTTTCTGAAAATAAATTCTTTGAAAAATTCACATTGACACTTAACTCTTTAGGAAAGACTCTGTTACTTGACCTAGCTGAAGCATAGTATTAAAAATCATGAGGCAGTTGAAGCATCAGTGGATTATGCTGTGAACTGTGGTTGGTCTTTATTAATTCCATATACCAGCGTTACTTAGGAACAGGCTAGAAAATGGAATTTTCAGGCCCAGCCTCAGAACTACTAGATCATCAGCTCGGGTGGAACTTCAAGGACCACTGGCTTAGATAGGTATATTTGCTGAGGACTTGAGGACCCACTGTATTTGTTTTGGGTAAGAGAGAGAGAACCTGAATGTGACAGGTGAAGTCCTTCTCCAGTGGACATTCCTGTGAAAGGAGTGGGGCAGACGAGAGGTAAGTAAAGAAACATAAAACCCCCAAAACTTTGAACATAACAAGTTTTAGAAAACAAAAGAAGGTAATAGTGTTGGTGAATGATCCGAAGCATTGAGGGGAGTGCCAACATAGGGTGTTCATAGAAGACCTGAAGGTGTGAAATGTGAAGTTAAACCTGAATTATGAGAACATTCGGTAATAAATTGGTGAATGAGCAGTCTTGGAAGATGAAAGCCTAGTGCAAAGGTCATCAGATGGGCATATCTTAAAGAAGGCTTTATTCTTATTCTATGAGTAAGTACTATTGGTAATATTAATTAACAGTGGGGTAATTTGATTATTATAGACTATAAGAAAAGGGGTTCATAGCGAAGGTTTAAAAAATTTTTTTTTATTTAAAAAAATTTTTAAAAATACTTATTTTTGAGAGAGCAAGAGTGCAAGCGGTGAGGGCAGGGAGAGGCAGAGACACAGAATCTGAAGTAGGATCCGGGCTCTGAGCTGTCAGCACAGAGCCTGATGCGTGGTTCGAACTCACAAACTGTGAGATCATGACCTGAGCTGGAGTTGGATGCTTAACCAACTGCCCCCATAGTTAAGTTTTTGATAGGTTCTTTTAAAAAATTACTATAAGTCCCCATATTATTTTCCATACAGACCTACTGCCTAAGTCTAAGTGTAATATGTTTTCAATCCATTTACTGGCTGAGTCACCAAAATCACTTTGTGAGTTCTGAATGTCGCATTGGGTTGACAGTAACTTGTGACACATCTGATAATTATAGGCTTCAGATTTTTCTCGTTCAAAACTTAAATCAGTGTCTTCTATTTTTTATTGCTCCCTACTTATGAAAATTAATGTATAATGTCTAATTATAATATTAAATGACTATCAACCCTTCTTTGTCTAGTTTGCTATTAACCGTAACTTCCACAAGAAAGTCCTCTTAAGCATAAGATAAAGACAATACTGACATGAAATTTTAAGTGCAAGGGGTAAATTTTCTAAGTTAAAAACAAACTGTTATTTTAGATTTTATTTTTTTAAATTTTGTTTTAACGTTTATCTATTTTTGAGAGAGAGAAAGTGCGCGTAAGCAGGGAAGAGGCAGAGAGAGAGAGAGGGAGACACAGAATCCAAAGCAGCCTCCAGGTTCCAACCTGTGAGTGCAGAGCCTGGTGGGGCTCAAACCCATGAACCGCAAGATCATGACCTGAGCTGAAGTCAGACGCTTAACGGACTGAGCCACCCAGGTGCCCCTTTAATTTTTTAAGTTTATTTATTTATTTGGAGAGAGAGAGAGAGAGAGAGAGCAAGCTAGCGTGGGTGCACAAGTGGGGGTGGGGCAGAGAATGACAGAGAGAGAGAGAATCCCAAGCAGGCTCCACATTATCAACGCAGAGCCTGATGTGGGGCTTGAACTCACTAACCACTAGATCATGACCTGAGCTGAAATCAAGAGTCGGACACATAACTGAGCCACCCAGGTGCTCCTTTTAGATGTTAATACATGAAATTATTGCAATATTGTACAAATTGTAAAAGAATTGTAATTAGATAAATTGAACTCACACTGTGGCAAGACTAAGAATAATAAATATAAAACTTTATTTTTTCAATCTTTGCTTGATAAAAGTCACATAATGACATGAAGGAGCATAGCTTTTACATCTAAGAAGACCTGTGTTTAAATCCAAGCCAGTTACATTTTTTTTTGCTTTAATCATACTGTCTATAAAATGGGAACATGAAATCTACCTTTCATAGTTTAGTAATCCAGTTTTAAGATATTAAAATTATTTAAAGATGCAAACAGGTGATTAAAAAGTGGTAACTATTGTATTATTACAGATTGACTAAAAACTCTGAGTTACCAGTTGGATTAACTGTTGACCCTAAGAAGTCTGTGGCTTCATCCATCTTTCAAGTACAGACTCTATTACTTTTAAAGGCTATGACTTTTTTATTTTATTTTATTTTTTTAATAGCCACAGAATTTGAGGAACTTGTCTTGAAGTCTGCTTCCACAATAGTTTCTCCCTTGGTTTTGGGTTCCTTCTTTGCTGTTCCACAGCGTGGCCATTGGTGGGCTAGCGTGTGCCCTTTGGGGCATTGCTTTTCTAGTTTCTGTAATAAGTTTAGCTCGCTCACCTCCTCCCACCCCCGACTAGTCTTTCTTATAGTCTTGTTAATGGAGTATGTCCTTGAGTATTTTTTGGACAAGTTTGAAGTTGAGTTAAATGCACATAATTCAAAAACCATGAAGACAACAAACATTTCACTGCATGTTCATATGATTTTGGTGACAACTTTTGCTTAGCAAGTTTGGGAATGTTAAGAAAATTTAAATGCGCTTTCAGATCTAAAGACTAAAGCCATCTCCCCAGTTAAACTTTTACTATTTCCAGTTTTATTTTTCACTCAAGTATTACAAGAGGGAAATATGGGCAGAAGGACCACATTTATTGAATGTCTACTATGTACCAAGCACTATTTCAAAGTTATATGTATGATTATATGTTAATTATATATATAAGTATGTGTGTGTGTGTATGTGTATATATATATACACATACGTATATATATGTATATGTATACGTATATGTATATATGTACATGTACATATACATGTACATATGTACATATGTATATATTCATATACGTATACATATACATTATATATGTGTATATATATGTGTGTGTGTATATATATGATTTTTACTTCTCAGAACCTTGAGTTTTATAATATCCTACCCATTTTATACATGAAGAGCGCAAAGATCAGAGATATTAAGTAACTTGCCCAAATTGAAGCTAGTAGACAGAAGTTAAAACCCAGGAATGTCTGATCCAAAAGCTCAAGTTTTCTACCACATCTTCTGAACAACAAATACTGTATACCTAAGGAGAAAAAAGTTAAGACTGAGGATACTACTGGTAACATACTGATGTGTCTCTTGGCTTGGTACATTGGTGTGTATGTTTCAAATGCTGGTTTTTTATTCTTACTGAAGATCATTTCTTGGAGCTTAGAAGTAGTAAGCTCATGGTGGATTCCTCCATCATAGGAGTTTAACTGGGAGGTGTTGGGGTGGTACCAGTGATTTCTAGTCCTTCAGCCAAGGAATATGGAGGAGAACTGGAAGGATGGGGTTCCTGTTGACTCTGTAGTGTTGGAACCAGGCAATGAGGGAATAGACAAGGAAAGGAATCACAAATTATCATATGTACTTTGAGGGAAACAAGCAGGGCTTGAGATAGAGACCAACAGGGTGAGGGAATAAGATACAGAGAATAGTAATGGATGCTGTGAGGAGGTAACATGTAATCCAAACCCCAAAGGCTGAAGAGCCAGGTGCTAGAGCTTATTGTTGCCCTCGATTATCAGGGGAAACCTGAGTAGGCCACCCTCCTGTGGAGATGGGCACAGAACCCATGCATCCTCATCATTGATAGAGATTTGGCACCCTGCCTCTTGAACAGTGGGCCCTTACTGCATATTTGGTGATTGAATTTTGCAAAGCCCTGAAAAGAGTCTTTTCTTAAGCACCAATTGATATTTGTATCAGTCTAGGACTATTAGGCATTTATCGTCTTTGAAAAGGAAACTTTTATTATAGAAATTTTCAAACATACAAACAAAGAAGAATATAGAGTAATGGATCTCCATGTATCCGTGTCTGGACTCAACAAATGTTTTTCTGATCTGACTTTATCTAACCTTCTTTTTTTCTTTTTTGGTATTTTCCAGAAAGTTCCAGATTTCGTTTCTTCACGGTTGTAAATACCTTAGTATGCATCTCTCACTGATAAGGGCACTTTTATTTACATACCCTTAGATAATTATCACATTTAGAATTAACAGTGACTGATCTTTGGTTCTATAAAAAAGTTTAAGAAAGAAGGGTAGATATAACTCATTACAAAATTATGATGCAATTGGCATCTGTAAATACATGTATCTGGATCTGTGTCTGGATTTCTTTCTTTTTTTTTTTTTTTTTTTTTTTTTTTTTTTACATGTTTCTCGTATTTGTGACTTGACTATACAAAGGCTACAATTTCTCTTACTAAAGCTAGCAAGCATACATCATCAACTTCTTGTTTTTGGCTTTGTTTTGTTTTGTTTTTAAAAAGCCCAAGAGAAGCATCTACACTGAAACTGACTTGGAAACCTGCTTGACAGAACCTTTCTTTATTGGTCCCTGCAGTGGCCGATGGTATTAAGCCTGTACATATGTCAGAAACATTATTTTTAAAAAGTTTACTCTGATACTGTTCGCCCAGACATCATTGGATGTTGGTTCTGTCTTTATCAAATGCAAGTGGCATTGAGTGTTGGGTAGACTTTGGACAAACTCAGCAAGCTCTTTCTTGAATTACTAGAGCTGGCTGCTCCACACGCTGTACTCAAAGTCTACAAAAATATAGATCTTTGGAATAATTTCTAGTGACATAGAAAGAGAGAGTCCTAGTGACACCTCTTAAAACCATGAAGACCTGTCTTGCCTAGTACTCTCACTTTAAAAAAAAAAACAAACCAGAACAAAAGAAAACCCATGCAGTATGAGTTTGGCTTGAAATTCTCTGCACTTCTCATTCATTATTTAATCTTATTTTACTTTGTTCAGACAAGCTATCTGGCCTATTGTGAAGCTTCACACAGCCAATTACCTCAAGGTGTTTAGTTCATTTATTATTTACAGCATAAATCTTGTACAGGTTGTCCATTGACGACCCTCTGAGTAGATGTAGTAAATGCCTTTCATCCTTGTGGCCTCAGTCAGTGCTCACAGACCTACCTGCTGAGCGTGGCAGGCCAGGCAAGGTACTGGAACATGTACAATACCAGAGGTAATTGCACTTTATTTTCTCTTTAAAGGTGCGTGTGAAAAATGTGTGCACGGTACCAGGTTCTGCACTGAAATCTAAGAGAAGAGGCTCTTTAATTTTGAATGCACTATTCCTTTCTATAGAGACCATATTAGACATTTTAGCCATTGTTATAGGCCGAATATTGAATTTAGAAGTTTGTTCAGAATAGACCACAGTGGAGTCATACTTTAGAATGTTTATATGGAAGTATCACCTTTCAAACTTGAGGTGTATGTCCTTGAACCCGTTTTCCTTTCCTGGCTTCCTTTCAGTCTTGTGTTGTGATACCAATATGAGCCAAGTATGAATGACTTGGAAAAAGGCTAGCTTCAGTAATGTGCCGATTCTACTGATGGGCTTATATGCCATTAAGAGTCTCTATCCTACCTTGAATGTGCCAGGTATTTAACCGGGGACTGGTACTAATTTCAGAGCTAATACTGAGCTGTTCCACATCAATGCTTTCAGCAGGTGGCTTGAACTGACAGTGTAAAGAAAAAAGTGAGAGAAAATTACCATTGTACTTTAGAATTTCTCTGATTGAATTGACTGATTATACTGTCAAAGGAGCATTGGGAAGCTGGCGGGGTTATGGGGAGTGAAGAAATGACAGAATTCTTTTAGAAAGAGCTTGTCTGTTTTTGCACAGCCAAATATTTCAAAATGATAATAAGGTTTGATATGAGGTTTGCATTCAATACTTGTGAAAGTCCATGTGCTCCCTGATTTGCTTTTTAAAACTTATGTATTGTGTAAAGAGAGCCAATGGTTTTCTTATTACTATTTTCTCTTCTAAGACACAATATTAAAATACTTGTTTAAATACCATCAGTAAATGTTAAACTTTTTATATTGGCAAAACAGTTTTATAAAGATTTCATTTTTGTTAAGTTTTACTTTTGGGAAGGTAGAATGGGAAATTTATCAAGTGACTCGAGATGAAAACTATTTGTTTTATGTAATCAGTCTTGTATGATGTTCTTTCTTCTTTTGATTATTCATTTATTTTGAGAGAGAGAGAGAGAGAGAGAGAGAGAGAGAGAGAGAGAGAGAGAGACAGTGCTAGTGGGGGAGGGGCAGAGAGAGAGGAAGAGATAGAATCCCAAGCAGGCTCTCTGCTGAGTGGGAGCCTGACCAGGGGCTTGAACTCAAGAAACCGTGAGATCATGACTTGAGCCAAAACCAAGAGTCTGACATTTAACTGACCGAGCTACCTAGGCACCCAGTCTTGTATGATGTTCTTAAATAGATTTTTCTGTTTAAGAAAAAAAATTTATCAGTCACAAATATTATTCTGGGTTGTCTTTTAAATTCACGTGTATTTTAAAATCTTATTTAGGGACACCTAGGTGGTTCATTTGGTTAAGTGTCTGACTCAATTTTGACTCAGGTCATGATCTCATGGTTGTGAGACTGAGCCCTGCTTCAGTCTCCACACTGAGTATGAAGCCTGCTTGGGATTCATTCATTCACTCATTCTCTCTCTCCCTCTCTCTCTCCCCCCCCCCCCCGCTACAGCCCTCCCCCTGGCTTGCCTATCCATGCACAGTCTTTTTCTCTCTCTCTGTCTCTCCTCAAAACAACAAAAAACCTACTCATTATTAAAAAACAAATAAATAATATTTAAATAGTGATAATATTACTTAAATGGATAATTAAAACAGAGATATGGTATCATGATTACTAATAATGGGATAATAATGGTAGATAGTATTTATTGAATAGGTCCCTTGTACCAGGTACTTCACTACATGCTTTATAATCTTCACAATAATAATTATGTAAAGTAATTTCCCTTTGTATCCCCATCTTACTGAAGAACAAATTGAGGCCCAGAGAGGTCGAGTAACCTGCTGGATAACCAGAGCGTGTAAGATAGGATGCTGACTGTCAGAACTCTCATGCTCATCCTCTAGTGTGTAACAGACCAGGGCAACTGGTGACACTTAACTTTTTTTTTTTTTTTTTTTTTTTTTTTTTTTTTTTTTTTTGCTGTCCGTGCACTGCCTGCCTTCTGTACTAGCGAGAGGGAATTAATAAAATAATTTCCCTTTTCATGGTTATCCCATTATGAATCTAATAGAACTTTTGATACAGAGTCATGAGAATTCTTAAGGGAATGGTTTAAAATGTGGATCAAAATGTATTGAAGTGTTCTATAAAAAAAAAAGTGTAAGAGACAAATTTAGTGAAGGTTAAGTTAGGTGTAGGGTAGAAAAAATCAATCAGGATAAATGGGTCAGCCTTCATCATTTATTCACCAAATACTTATTGTACTGGGTGCCAAGCACTGGGTTTGGCCTATAGGAAAGCACTGGGTGATTTATTTTTGTTGGGTTGACTCCCTGGTGGGATTATTCACAAACAACCATTCGATGTAAATAGGAAGCTTTAATTGCAGAAAAGAAGGGTTAAAGTCTTTCTGGGTGGACCATGGTGCTGAGTTTTGTTTCATTGCATAATCTAGTAGGCGATCCTCGTATTCTCATTATTCTGATGCAGTGTAACAAACCAGCAGGAAACTGCATTCCATGGGATTTCTATGGGGACTACAGCGAATTCATTCCAATGCTTACAGAGCAGCCGTTTGTAGCTTCAAGTAGCTCCAGGGCTAATGTGAGGAGCTGTGCAACTCTACTTGCTACTGAACTGTAAAACTGAAAGCATGTGTAGTGTAAATAAAACAATGTCAGTAAAATTGCTTCTAATCTGGAGGCCTTATCAGAACATTGGTTGACAGTCTGCTATTGTTGAATGAGGGAAAAAAGGGCAGGGAGTTGGAAATATTATACCTCGCTGAAAATGCGAATACCTGCTTCGTCATTTGGTTCAAAACCTATTCCAATTGTTTTGTGGTTCCATTGGAGGTAAACGTGAAAGAGAAAATATTTTTCATTCCGCCAGCACCCCCACTCCAATACAAAACAACTGCCAAACAGAGTGACACTTTCGGTAACAAATTTTCTTAGCCTGGCCTTATAGAGGATAAAGGAATCCATGTTGTGGGATAGATTTGGTTCCCATCTTCTGTCTGCATTCCATGAGCACCTGGTTTCACCCATCCCCAAAATGTGGTTAGCAGTGCTTCATTTTTGTTAATAGAAGAGTTGTCCAGTCTTCTTGAGGCCCATGATGTATTTGGCGGTTGATGTCGGTGGGCCCTTCCCCAGTGTGACTGCTGTGGTCCCCCTAGCCTCACACACCCCTGTGTTCCTCCTGCTGTCTGTCTACAGGGCAGGCCACCTGGGAATCTCACAAGGCCCCCCCGTACTTGGTTTAACCATCTGCTGCCATCCTCCTGAAATTCTTTGTAACACTAGGTCAAGGGGCCTCACGTTGTCATTTTGCTCTGGGTTCTACTGGTCATGGTCATGTAGCTGGTCTTGTTTGCTCTGTGAACCTCCTCCTCCTCCTCCCTGCCCCAAGCACCAGGGGTTGCATTCTTCATCCCTGAAGCCGCCTTATCTACGAAGCCTTCTGATTCCTTAGTAGACGTCGCTATCTTCCCTTTGTGTGTCCCTAGTCATAACCTGCATACACCCTGCCTTGAACTCAGAGTGTGCGCCTGTCTTCTTCCATACAGTGGGCTCTCAGGGGGAGGGCAAGCGCCCTCCAAGAGTCTTTGTATTCTTCTCCCTCCGTATCCTAGCCCAACGGCTTTCAGTGCTCCATAAATGCTTGTTGAATTGAAGTGAATTAAATAATTTGCCCTTTTATCTGAAAGAGTAAAGAAATTTACATTTAATATAAGGCCCCTTTGATAGACATATTGCCTTCATTTCAGTTCTCTTCTGATGCAGAATTATGGTGCTGGCTTCCATCAAATGGCAAATGTGATGAGATGGTACACATTTGATTCTGCCTCACTTATAAATTTGGGGTGGGGAAAATATAAATGAAATCATTTCACTAATTTTAAGACATTTAAAGAGTATGGAAATTGAGCTTTGGAGGAAAAGGTTAACTAAGGTTAAAGCGAATGCTTTTCATTTTGCTTAGCATATCACTAAGTGGAGATTTAAAGGCACTGCTCTGTTCTTACCAAACTTTTCCCATACTACTCCTGGATTTCCTTTTAGTATAATTTGAGCAAGATGTCGTCATCGTTTAAATCATTTTAACTTTGCATGTTTCACAAGCGCCATTTTCGTATTGGGAACTCTTCATAATATGGTTTCTTAAACTTTTTAGAAAAATAGAATCTGCAGTGCTTGTTGTCTCTACAGGTGGCAGAACCCTAGCAGTTCGATCACCTGTGTAGGTATTAGGTCATTTGGTTCAAAACCTATTCCAATTGTTTTGTGGTTTCATTTAGGTGTAGGTATTAGGAGTTCTGTTGATGAGGTACAAAAGAACACAGCGGTGCCACAGACATTTTTAACAGAGGGCCCGTGATCACCTTGAGAGGTTCTGTAAACTGTCTCAAACTGTAGGCAAAATGTATTTGGGGAGTGTTCAAAGTTCGTTCTGGAGAGAGGGCTCTCAAGGCATCTTCTCAAAGTGTTCAAGAGAAGAGAAGAACCTATTAATGAACTGCCATAGAAAATGGAATGAAGATACACATGTTATTAAGTTAAATTTAAGTCAGCCTGTGGGGTGCCTAGGTGGCTCAGTCGGTTAAACCGCTGACTTGGGCTCAGGTTGTGATCTTGCAGTCTGTGAGTTCAAGCCCCATGTTGGACTCCACACTGAGCATTCAGAGCCGGGAGCCTGCTTCGGATTCTGTGTCTCCCTCTTTTTGTGCTCATCCCCTGTTAGTACTTTGTTTGTTTGTTTGTTTGTTTGTTTCTTTCTTTCTTTCTTTCTTTCTTTCTTTCTTTCTTTCTCTCTCTCTCAAAAATAAATACTTAAGACTCAGTCTAGTTGAACATACATTCGAATTGTTTAAATCTGAAATCTCTGAGCTATAAGATGTATTTATCCATTGAATATTACACCAGTATTTTTTTTTTCTAAGCATAGATTTTTGTGTTTAAGTGTAGCTGAGAGTCTTGAGTCCTGAACTGGTTCGTTTTTTGTTTTGCATTTGTGAGCAATGAGACACGAAGAAGCAGAGAAATTAGGCAAAACACAGTTCCTTCATCATGCCACACGATCATAAAAGAGCTAATGGCTACATTCGAAGGAAAAACCCAACTTCCAGCCACGGTTATTCTCGAATATGGGTAGTTGGAGACTTGTGGCAGACATGTGCAAGGAATACTATGATTTACCACGATGAAGATTTTTGCTTAAAAGGAAGTGGCTTGGCTCTGGTAAGATGCCACACCCCGGGGACTGTGTTTGACCTGACAGGGCTTCACACACAGCCTCTGAGGTCTCCTACATCTCTCAGAGGTGAGCTGGAGGTCAGTGACAGCTTTGCTTCATTTTTGTGGCTCACTTTTCCATTTAGCGTTCTTTTCCTTTCGTAAGTGTTTTCTGTTCTTACTGATTGGCCAGTGTATGCGCTGAGCACACTCAGGAGTAGCGTAGCCACGGAGCAGCCCACGATGCCTTACAGAAACTCAGCTCAGACTGAAGTGTTCGTTTGGGACCTGTTGGCCTCCAAAGTATACAAATGTTGAGGTTGGGGTGAACTGTTAAATCAGAAACCCTGTGGTAGTTACAGATCTCTTTGGTATATTTTAGAGACCACCTACTGTGTGCAAGACACAGCCCTAAGCTTAAAGGGCATTCAGAAATGAATGATACTGGCACTTGCCTTGAGGAGCAGATAGGGCCACAAGGGAAATGAGACACGGGGCGTCTGGCTGTATGTGTTCTCAGAAGGGGCAGCTTAACCAAGACTCTGAGGCACACATTCTTCCAGAGACATGGGCCTCACCTGACAGGGGAACAGTATATAATTTTTAAGAAGGATTATGAGTTTATTTGGAGTCATTTCCCAGGTGGACCTCCAGTTAGTAAATAGCAATCAACCTAAAGATCTGGGAGTATGAATCTCAACTTGCCTGCCCCTTATTTCTCAGGTCTCTCAGTACAGTTAGTCTAGAATCCCCTGCTGGGAACTGGCCAGCACAAGGGGATGCTTTCTAACTGCAGTCACCTCTGCTGGTCCCTTCTTTTGGGTCTCTGTTCTTCCTCTGCCCCACTCCATACCTACACCCTGTTAACCACTTTTCTTCCAGCCATTTACCCCTTTATTCCTCTTGCTCCTTCCCAGTCATGATTTCCCTGTGTAATCTTTATCTCTTAGGCAGTCTCAAGATTTAAAAAGTTCAAATGGGTCCTCGTCAAAGAGGGTTCAGAGAAATGGTTAACTTCTCCTTGCTCTATGAATTTAAGAGACATTGTAATCTGAGACATTTCTCTTAAAAGATAGGTTTCTGTTTGCTTTTGTTTTCTTTTCCTCAAAATCATGCTTTCAGAAAAGCCAAGTATAGTAATACTTAAAATCTACAGTTGAAAACTAAAACTTTATGAGAGCATTTTGGGAGTTTTGTAGCCCTCTGGTGGAGTGTCAAGAGAATCCATAATGGAAATATTTGATGACTTGGATTTTAACTATTTTCAATATGACTGAATAATAAACTTAAGCATTTTTTAGAACACTCTTTTGAGGGCAGCCATTTTGTGCACAGATCTGTAGTGGAGTGTCTGAACATTTATTTTTAATACTTACATTTTTCATTGACAGGAGCAACTGTTCCATTCAGAATTCAGAGTGAATGAAGTATACAGTATTCAAAAGAAATTGTGCCTCTGCTTTTCATTTTTGTTAGGATTTCATTAAGTGATTAATCACAGGAATTTGAAATTGTGGGGAGGGCAAGCAAGACGTTTCTGGGCTATGAACACAGAAAGGCTGCCAGGTTTTGAGTGCTGTTTTGCATCTATGTTAGGTAAATGTGCAGTCATAAGCCTTTGTGTGAAAGCAATTTGACATTAAGGAAAGAGCATTGAAGTCAGACCTGAATTTTAGTAGCCATTCTCTTACTCTATAGATACTTGATTCTGGAGAGGTCACAGCACCTATTTGGAAGATTATTATTCACATTAGTGAAAGGTAGTGTAAGTCATAACTTCTAACATGTCTTGTAGTTATGTGGTTTGGGGATTTTTAACATCATTATAAATACAGTAAAGTCATACTTTGTGCAATCTTTGGGGGGAAATGCACATTTATGATGCTTCTAAAAATATGATTAGATAAACTAATGACAAAAACAAGCTTACTAGCATACTGAGAGTTAATTGGGGATAGAAGTCTTTTCATTTTTGTATTTATTTCTAGTCTTATCTAACAAGTAGTATATAGCAGACATTCAAAAAACTGATGTTTGAATAAATGCAAAAAAACAATTTCTGAGGTCTTAAGATACTGAAAATTACATCCAGAACAGGTTTAAGTGGAGTGCATGTTGTTTCAAGAATTATCTACTTAAGTCTACAAATAATTTTGTTAGCATAGACTATTTACCTAATAGGCCTTAGGTAATAGTTTAGGTCATAAGTGATTACTTAGTTTTTTTCAGAAAGGGAATTGATTATTAATCATGTAATCTTAGTAAGAGAAAAAGTGTATTTTCCTAACAGAAAAAATATTTTTCTAAATAATATGGGGGGTTTTAATGCCTTCAAAATTGCTTGTTTTGATTTTTCCATAAACTGGACAAAAGATTGAGGAAAAGAAATTACCCTAATAACTCATAACTGTTTTATTTTTAACAACTTCACGTTATGTATGAAAGCATTTGCAAATATTTCAGTTGTCTTTTGGACTTGGTAATTACTAGGTTGCATTTTATTTTTTCTCAGGAACATTTACTCCAAAACGAGGTTATAGCAAGTTAAGTTTCATTATCATCATTTAGCAAGTTTTATGTGCCAAGCTATGAACTCCCAGGTATTAGTTTAAAAAAAAACAGTGATGCCACTATAATATTAATGATAAATGGCATACATTTGAAACATTTAAAAATGATCATAGCCTTAAAGCCAAAAAGAGCCAGAAAATGTTAATGGTATAGGAACCATTTTATGTGGATCTGAATTATGTATAGCAGAGAGAGATAGAAAGAGATAAATTGCATAATAAATCAAAGTTCACATGGTGTATTGTTTATTTTTTTAAAAAACTACACCAACTTTCTGTTTATGCAGCATGTCAGCTGTTTGAAAAAAAAAAGATGAATAGTTCCAGATTCAGATTTATTCCAAGAATGAATATTTAGCACCCAATAGTGTCATACTGAATGTAGGAAAATAATTACAGTGTATGTTTTACCATGAAGAATTCTAGGAAAGCATTGACTTTTCTACTTTGAATGTGCTTTTATTCTCTGAACAATTTGTACCTTTTGTGTCTTCTTGATTTGTAAAAGTCGGGTGTTTTAACCTTCCTTTCAAATACGGTAGTAGTAATATTCAGAAGTGTGTGTAAGATTATATTAAGACAATAATTAACAGGAAATGTTTCTTCTTGATAAATTTGTTGTATTAAAACACGATGATTGCAGAGCATTACAAACCTTGGGAAACGTTACTTGAAGAAAACACTTACACTTACAGAAATTCCTTGCAGGATATACTGGTGACCGGAAAAAAATCTGTTGGACTTTGCTAATATCTGAAGATTATAAACGGGTGCCTATGTAAGTGGGGTTTAAGTGCTTTGTATATTTTTTGCAGCATGGTTTACTATGGAAATACTATTTTAAGGGCTTAAAACTAATAAATTTAATTAATATTTTTGTAAACAACCATGGACTACTTCTGCCCTGATTTTGGCCAGTGTTCTGTGGGTTTTTATTTACTTACCATCTAGGTGCAGGTGCCATTTCAATATGTTTGATCCCATATATTATGCATCAGTGTGCCCCTAAGCAAAAAAATCACAGAACTACTGGAACACTAGCTTGGGATTCTAATATAGAACTTGAAAACCTGCAGCATTTCATGGTGCAGATAAAAAGATCCCTAGAGTGGTTATGACCATGTGATTATTTTCCTCTGTGCCCAAGTCACTTATTCCCGGAATGATTTTGAAATGGCACCATAGATCATTCATGTACGCATTCGTTCATTCAACATTTAATATCAGGTAGTACCCAAGGAGCTAGACAAATGGAAGTATAAATGTTCATGTCTGTCATCTCTCGTCTTTCCATGTGGCTGTTGTAAGGCTTCTGCTTCTGCTGTCTCATCATGCCCACTCACCATCCTTCCTGTCTAGTGGGCCCCATCAATGTGTTTGTTGCTCCCTTGGTTCAGCGTCCGTTGAACTCCAAGTGGGTCTTGACAGCTAGAGGTTGAATGAAGTTCCAGAAGTGAGGTAGACAAATGATGAAAGCTTTTGAAAAAGAGAGTGGAAGCAAAGAAGAATGTCTCCTGTGAAGGGGAGATAAAGTGGGCCTTAGAGACAGCTGGGAGAGCCATATGGAAGGATGGGGAGCTAGCAGTGGTGGTAGGATTTGATGGAGGGTCAGAGCTTCATGGAGAGGAGATGGCGACGAGAGCATTGGACTAAGATGGTGGCAACCATTAAGCCATCTCGCAGAAGCTATTGGTCCTTTCCCTGGCCATTCCAGTCTGACTCATCTAAATTGATGTGCAAGAGGACACATTTGGGATAAGGATTCTGTGTAGATATTTTAGTGGTGTAGATATGTCCTAGGATTATTGAAGTTTTTGTTTGAGTTATGCAAAGATATTTATATCCAAGAATCAGTGAGAAAACTGTAATTGAGCTGATATGTTGACATATATTGATTGGCTTAATTTAATGTAGATAGCAAAGGCAAAATGCTTATATAAGATTATGCCAAAAAATCTCTAACAAAAGTTGTCGTTAAGCTTTTCTTGAATTTGAAGTATTTCCATCAGATGAGATACTTACTGCCTAAATTTTTATAGCTTTTGGAGTTACTGTTATGCTTATTCCTGAAAATGTCATTAAAAATCCTTGTTAGTACAAAAGCTATTCTGTTTTTTTTTTTTTTTTTTTTTTTTTTTTTTTTTAGCATTATATTGACCAAATTAAGAACAGAAGATTGACCATTCAGAGATTTTCCACCCTTAGGAAGCATGTCTACTTGTTTCGGTGGGATACAAAATAAAATGGAAGAGATGTTTAAATGCTTTTTATTCATAGTGTTAAAAATGGTTAGAGGAACAATTCACATTTTTCCTTAACACAGTGTAACAAGCAATTAACTTTTTGGCATAGTGATAAATCTGCTTCTCTAAGAAGGTGTTTTGTGTTTTAATAAGTGGCAATACATACTAGTATATTCATTTTTATTAAATAGTTGAGTTAAAAAAAAAAGTGAATTTAATTCACAAGGTATTGCCTTGAGCTTATTGAGATTTTACTACAACATCCCAATGCGATGCCATCACATTCAACAGAGTATTATTTAAAACAAATAATTAGCAACAAAACATGTTTTTGAAGTATTCTAGTGTTTGTGAAGTGTTAGCATCTTTGATCTACTCAGTCTCTAAAATAAACTTAAAAACATAAATTTTTTGGTAATGCTGAATCAGTAATAATGGTAGATGGTTTTAAAACAATAAAATCAAACATTAGTTACTACAGACAGCACTTAAAAAAAATTTTGCCAGCATGTATTCGTGAATTTGCTCATTTGTTGATTTAATTTTATTACTTATCTGTTCTGTTTTTAGACTAGACATAGGTCTTAATATCATCTAGAAACTTATCAACATAATTGTGATTTTTGTACTGTTAGTGAAGATGCTACCTGCAGAGCAAATTATGCCAAGCAACCACAACACAAATATGCTTAGCTATATAAATTTTTAAAATTTGTGGTAAATAAATTGTGTGTGTGTGTGTGTAATACAATTGGTCATTTTAACCAATTTTAAGTGTACAACACAATGGCATTAAATGCACAACGCCATGAAACCATAACAACCATTTTCAAAACATTTTCAAATAGAAACTCTGTACCCGTAAGACAGTAACTTTCTGCCTCCCCCCTTTTTTATCCCCTGGTAGCCCCTAAGCTATTTTTGTCACTATGGATTTGTTTATTTTAGATATTTCATATAATAAAATCATGTAATATTTGTTCTTTCGCATCCATCTTATTTCACTTACCATAATGTTTTCAGGGTGCATTCATGTTGTAACATGGATCAAAAAACTTCGTGCTTTTTGTAGTTGACTCTATTCCACTGTATGTATATACCACATTTTGTTTATCTATTGATAGATACTTGGATTGTTTCCAGATTTGGGTTATTGTAATGTCACGGTGAACATTGGGGTACAAGTATCTGTTTGAATCCCTGTTTTTAATTCCTTTGGGGATATACTTCAGAGTGGAATTGCTGGGTCATGTGGTAATTCTATTTTAAGTTTTGGGGGGAACCACCAAACTGTTTTCCGCAGCAACTCTGAATGTATGAGGCTTTCAGTCTCTTCACATTCTCAGTTTTGTTTCCTTTTTTTTTTTTTTTTTTTTTTAATTATAGCTAACTTACTAGGTGTGAAATGATACCACATGTTGGTTTGAATTTACATTTCCCTATTGTAATTCCCTAAGACTAATGATCTTAAGCATCTTTTCATGGGCTTCTTGGCTATTTGTCTATTTTTTAAAAGAAACATCTATTTAAGTTCTTTGCCCATTGTTACACTGGATTGTCTTTTGTTGTCAAGTTTTATCCTTTGTATTTTCTGTGCATTAAACCCTTATTAGATAAATGATTCACAAATATTTTCTCCCATTATGTATGTGTTTTTCTTTACTTTGATCGTCATGCCCTATAATGCATAGCTGCCCTGAAATTTGGAGTCCAGGTTATCTATTCTTTTATTGCTCCTGCTGTTAGTGTGCTAAGAATCTATTGTCAAATCCAACATTATAAAAATGTCCCCTATCTTTTCTGCTGAGAGTTTTATAGTTTGAGCTCTATGTTTAGGTTGTTGATTCACTTGGGTTTATTTTTGCACATGGTGTGGTGAAGGGGTCCGACTCTATTCTGCTGCATGTGGCAATGCAGTACCCTAGCGCCATTTGTTAAAGACACCATTCATTTATCACTGCATGGAGTTGGCACCTTGTCAAAAATCACCTGGCCGTAGATGTACAAGTTTATTTCTTGACTGCCAGTTCTGTCCCATTGGTCCTACGTCTTTCCTTTTGCCTGTGCCACACTGTTTTGATTACTGTCACTTTGTCATAAATTTCAAAACTTATGTTTTGAGTGTTAGTCTTCTGACTACTGTAGTTTTCAAGACTCTTTTGATTATTCCGGGCTCCTTGACATTCCATATGAATTTCAGGATTGGCTTTTCCATTTTTCCAAAAGAAGTTGTTGGAATTTTTATAAGGGTTGAGTTGGATCTGTAGATCACTTTAGTTAGTGTTGATGCCTTAACAGCATTAAATCTTCCAACTCATGAACATGCTATGACTTTTCATGTTTCTGTCTATCTAGTTGACTTTATTTTTTTAGAGCAACTGTAAGTTCACAGCGACATTGAGCAGAAGTTAAAGAACTTTCCCATATGTTCCCTGCCTTGGCATCTGTGTATTTTTTAAATGGAATTTAAATTACTCTTTAATTTTTTTCAGCAATGTTTTATGGTTTCATGTGTCAGTCTTTAACCTTCTTGGTTAAATTTGTTAGTAGGGGTTTTATTTTTTTAGATGCTGTTGTAAATGGAATTGCTTTCCTAATTTCTTTAGTTGTTCATTCCTGTCCTGTGAAAACACAACTGATTTTTACATATTGATCTTGTAACCTGGAACTTTGCTGAATTCATTTATTAGCTCTAGTAGCTTTCTTGTAAATTCCTTGAGGTTTTCTGTATATAGAATGTCATCTGTGAACAGATAGTTTTACTTCCTCCTTTTCAATTTGATGCCTTTTATTTATTTTTCTTGTCTAATTACTGTCACGAAATTCCAGAACAATGTTGAATAGTAGTGGTGAAAGTAGGCATCCTTACCTTCTTCCTCACCTTAAGCAGGGAAAGCTTTTAGTCTTTATCCATTAAGTATGATGTTAGCTGTTTTTTCTTTTTTCTTCTTCTTCTTCTTCTTTTTTTTTTTTTTTTTTGTAAATGTCCTGTTTGATGTTGAGGAAGATTTCTTCTATTGCTAGTTGTCTGTTTGTATCATGAAATGGTGTTAAATTTTGTCAAATGCATCAATTGACAAGTTCATATGGGTCTTTTACTCCCTTTGTTCTCCTACTGTGGTGTGTTATATTGTTGGACCATAGTTCAGAACTCTTGAAACATAGTAACTTTGCATTCCTGGGATAGTCCAACTTGGCTATAGTATATCATCATTTTCATATGCTATTGGATGTTTTGCTATTATTTTGTTGAGGAATTGCTACATGAATTTTATTCATTGCCAGACTAGCATTCAGGATTTTCTTGGATGCCTCATCTGCAAAGGCATTTCTGTCAAAGAAATGATAGAACGTCTGAGTCTTACCTATCTGAATGAATCAAATAAATTTTTTACTTAAATTTTTATAACTGGCCTGTACATTTAAGGAATACAAAAACAGCAGTGCTTGGGTGGCTCAGTCGGTTAAGCATTGGACTCTTGATTTTGGTTTAGGTCATGATCTCATAACCTGTGAGTTAGAACCCCATGTCGGGCTCCATGTTGACAGTATGGAGCCTGCTTGGGATTCTCATTCATTCTCATTCTCATTCTCATTCTCTCTCTCTCTCTCTCTCTCTGTTTCTCTCTTTCTCTCTTTCTCTCTCTCCACCCCCTCCCCTGTGTGCTCTCTCTCTCTCTCTCTCTCTCTCGCTCTCTCTCTCTGTTTCTCCCTGTCTTTGTCTCTCTCAAAAATAAAAAAAAAAAAACTTAAAAAAAGGAATAAGAAAAACATTTCATCTATAAGGTTAGAAATACTTGTGGAGTGTCTATTAGGTGACAGGTGATAAGCTAAATGTTTTATATGTTACTTCATTCAAAAGGTAGCAGCTGTCAGTATTCCCATTTTGTAAGTAAGGACATGGAAACTTGGAGCTAGCAAATAGTAAAGCAAGGGCTTTTAGCCCTTGTTAGCCTTTGTTTTTCGTCCTTAAGCCTTGACTCCTGATGCTACATTATTATGTCTGACTTGAGATGGGAGTCTATTGACAACACTGCCAAGAAAGAATAAGGGTGCCTATAACTAAAGAGTTACCTACATGATGGGTTTATTTTCATATCCTTATTTTCCCTAGTTCAGGACAATGTGAACATAGTAAAACCACCATATAACAGAAATTCCAATGACTAGAGTAATTAGAGTGCTACATTCTAATGCTATAGATGAGTGGATGAATTGATGGAAAAAAACAATAAAGGAAATCCAAGAATGGTATGAACAAAATCATTATAAATCTAAATGCACATGAATCAGTCTTCATCATTTCCAGACATTTAGGCGTTTAAGAGGACAGCAAGATTTCTCAGTAAAACAACGTGATTTTTCTATGTAAATGTTGTGGCATAACAGGTGTGTTGGCTAGTGATAAGATAATCTGCCAAGCAACAAATAAATAATTGCACATGAATCCCAGGAAGATGTTAGCCCTGGGGTATATTTGAATGTGATTTTTAAAATGGCATTCAATTTTTTTTTCTGAGCCTCAGAAATAGCTGCATATACCTCTATCTTGAATGGTGAGGTTGATCCTAGTTTTCACGACTGTATTTTATTTTTAATGTTTTAAAATGTTGTTGTGAAATATATCATGAGTTCACCTCCCTTCCCCCAACCCCAGCCCTTTTACCTGGATAATGTTAAAAAACTGTTTGGTCATGTGTCTGTTAGGAAGTTTTGCCAGGTTTTTCAAGCCTTGGTTAGGTACTCCTAAGTCCTTCCATAGCGCCTGTTCCTGTTGGTGGCACTATTTGCAATTTTTTGTTGATTTGTCATCTCGTCAAAGCCATAAGTTCATTCAGGGCAGAGATCGAGTTTTGTTTAACAGCATAACTGGGCATCTTCTTCAATGGCTGGCACTTATGAAACGCTTCATATTTCTTTTAAACAAAAGTAAATAAACTGTGTTATTCGCATGTCAAACAACTGTTGCGGTACAGTCTACCCCACCTCTAACAGTTGATATTCTTTTTTTATTTATTATTCATTATTATTATTTTAATATGAAATTTATTGTCAAATTGGTTTCCATACAGCAGCCAGTGCTCATCCCTAAATGTCCATCAACTGACGAATGGATAAAGAAATTGTGGTTTATATACACAATGGACTACTACTTGGCAATGAGAAAGAACGAAATATGGCCTTTTGTAGCAACGTGGATGGAACTAGAGAGTGGTATGCTAAGTGAAATAAGTCACACAGAGAAAGATACCATATGTTTTCACTGTTATATGGATCCTGAGAAACTTAACAGAAGACCATGGAGGGGGGGGGGAGGGGAAGAAGAAAAAAACAATTCTTTTTTGAAAAAAAATTAATGTTTATTTATTTTTTTCAAGAGAGAGAGAGAGACAGAGACAGCAAGCCAGGGAGAGGCAGAGAGGCAGAGAGAAATCCCAAGCAGGCTTTGTGCTGTCAGCGCACAGTGCAACGCAGGGCTCACACCCATGAACTGTGAGATCATGACCTGACCAAAGTCCAGAGTTGGATGCTTACCCATCTAGGCACCCCTAATTGTTGCTCTTCTTAACTTTCTCAAGTTATTGTTCTACGGCAAACTTTGCTACCCTGCCAATGGGTACATAACTCTCAGGGGGATAAAGGTGCTTCCTTTATATACCTGGGTACATTAGATTTTCAAGGAAATAATAACGCGTGCCTAGTGTTTCCATGTCACTGACAGGCCAGTAGGGTGTGGGGCAGTGGGACTGTGACCTCTGCCACCACACTGATCATCCTGGTCTTTTTCGCCACCTTTTTCACATTCTCCCCAGTAGATTCCGAGGTAATACACCTGATTGTATCCACATGAAGGATACCTGTCTCTTGGCAGGTATATTTGTAACTTGAAGAGCAAGGCACCAGACATAATTCTTTGCTCACTATAGTAGTGAAATTATGATTACTAAACGTCGTCAAAGTGAGTCACCTGCATAAAAGTATTTTCTTATTACACCATTTTCATAAAACTGCCCTACTGCATGGGGCACTGGTGCCTTGCAAGTGCTGAGTTATAGGGCTACTGAGGCAGTACTCTTTGAGAGGTGATTTTGGATAAAGTATGTTAAATCTCTAAAACAAACTGATTTTTATTTTTAAATAAATTGATGTCCAAGGTAAAAGATGCACTTCATATCCGATAACCGTTTTCTTCCCTTTGCCTATACCACTTCTTCTCTGATTACATGTAGGTTTCGGATGATATCTTACTTCCTAAAAAGAAACAGATCAGGCAAGTATATAGATCAAGATATCAAGTAATAAATAGGTAAAGTCCCAGTTGAGTGTTAAAATAAAGCATGAGCGGGGCCAATTGGGGCCTGAATTTGTGTCGGTTGGTGGAAAATAGTTTACGTTAGTTGATTAAACTTCGTAAAAAGGAATGCCTTTTACATGGGTAACGTCACAGTTAACAGATATACTGGGAAGAAAATAGATGAGATATATGAGGTGAAAAATTAGGCAAGAATTAAAAAAAAATCTATTGGTAGTATTTCATGTTTATTTATTGAGAGAGAGAGAGGGAGAGAGAGAGAGGGAGGGAGAATCCCAAGCAGAATGCCGATGCGGGACTCAAACTCACGAACCGTGAGATCATGATCTGAGCCAAAACCAAGAATGAGATGCTTAACCGATGAAGCCACCCAGGGACTCCCCGGAATTTATTATTTTTAATTGTAAAATGGGTTAGTGCCATTCAGAAGTGATAATTCAAAAGATCCATACCAGTGGATTGGCCTTGCCACTGACCCAGCAGAATGTAGGCCATTGCTGGAGCAGCTTCCTAGAGGGCCATGAAGGTGCTGAACTAGTTGAGCACAGGGATGAAGTTATTTAAAAACTAGCATGCAAATAGGGCAGTATTTTATTAAGTTGTTGTGTCTTTTTACTCTCCTTTGGTGTTCTCCGATGATGCTAACACTACCTGACTAGTAAAGCTATCTTTGGAAAGGAGGAAAAGGAAGCCTTGTTTGAAATTTATTCTCTGCAGTTGGGAGACATGACGGCATCAGGTTTTAATAAATGAAACATTTCAGTAAATAAGTTTTTCCTATGTGGCTAGGAAAGTTAGCTCTATTGGATGTTATGTGTATGAAGCCTCAATTTCCCCAGTGCACAGTAACTGTCTTTTCTAGTAGCAGAATTGTGGCTTTGCATACAAAAGACACTGACATGCAGCTCTTACATGGTCACTTTCCATCTGCTTCTTGCAACTCCATCCTGGCCTCCAAACCCTGCTGGATTTGGTTTGTGGCCAGCTGCTGATAACCTAGAATAAATCACCATGAATCCCTCCGAGGGAACTAGAGAAAAATGGGAAAAGCAATGAGATGCCAAAGGAACATTTTAAGGATTAAGAAAGGGCCAATGTTTAATGCAGTTCAAGGTATCAGGGAAGAGCGAGATTGGTGTCAATGCCACTGGAAGGTGAGTGTGCCCTGGAGTCAGAGACATGGGCAGTTGATTTCTCAGTGATGCCCCAATGCACAGTGCAGTGTGACATGTGATGCTTCTGAAGAGGGTAGATGAGAGCAGAAGAGAACATTAGTATAGCGTATGTTTTCTTAGATTTGATTCCATATCATTTCCTAGATATTTAATAGCACCCGGAAGTAGGCAGAAATGTTGGAAATCAGAATAAAGTGAAGGAAAAAGAAAAGAAAGTGGCAGGACATTTGATGGAAATTCATTGGCTGGAATGAAGATGAGAGCCAAAAGAAAAATCAAGACATGAAGATTTTGAGAAACGATCAGAGAAATTAAAATACACAAGTAGAGCAAAGGTCATCAAGTGAGTTTGTTAGAATCCAAGATAGGGAGGATCTGGGGAAAGAAAGAATATTGATGGTTTTGGTCACTTAAAAAAAATCTTAGGAGAACTTGATTAAAAAATACAATCCTCTCAGATGTGGCTGAATTGTGAGTTACTGAATATGACTACCAGGTGTCAATTCTATATGTAAGTGGAAATAGAAGGCACCATTTTACGTGGGATTCGGGATTTGTGAAATCTTCATTAGCAAGGCAAGTTTATCTTTGTATCCTACACCTCGTGAGATAACACATATGCTCAATGTAACTAATAAACTTCCATATTTTAACCCTTAAATAAAGGACGGGTCGGGATGAGTAAACATGTTATTTAATTCAATAGTGCTGGTAGGTTGGAGTTGGAGGTCTGAGCACATGGATTTAGAATTGCTGCCGGAAATTTTCATGCCCTGGTTACCACATTCATCATGAGATACAGGAATGTTTTCGTATGTCCTTTAATGTCATGAGGAGTCAATAGAATACTCCCCAGGAAGAGACGATTTGATGTTATATCCTCAGTCTTTGAGCTGGCTTCTCATGGCATTTATGCTGTTAGAAATGAGGAAGGTAGCATTGCAGCAGGTGGTGATTTGAAATTGGACAGGAGGGGCGCCTGGGTGGCTCAGTCGGTTAAGCGGCCGACTTCGGCTCAGGTCATGATCTCACGGTCTGTGAGTTCGAGCCCTGCGTCGGGCTCTGTGCTGACAGCTCGGAGCCTGGAGCCTGCTTCCGATTCTGTGTCTCCCTCTCTCTCTGACCCTCCCCCATTCATGCACTGTCTCTCTCTGTCTCAAAAATAAATAAACATTAAAAAAAAATTGAAATTGGACAGGAAACCAGATTAGGTTAATCTAAAATTCTATACTCAGAGATTACAAGGTCATTAGTATGAATATAGATATGTACTGGAAGAATTGTGCTTTTGTGTATCTTTGTGGAAGCAAATGGAGAGAAGAAGGAAGTATTTAGAGAGTTACTCAAAAAATACTAAAATCATCCATGATAAGGATTGGACACTCAAGGGCTATGTGATATTCAGATTGTATAGATTCCAATGGGGAGAACAGGCATAAAACAGGGAAAGGAAATCTCTAAATCTTGCATAATGAGATAATGGGAGAGAAAGCCCCTCCCATGGTATAATTTGCTGTCTTTGATTCAAAACGAATGTTGCCATGATTTCATATTTTTGCAGTATAACTTGAAGAAAATTGTTAATGTAATTTCAGTTTTATCTTTTAAACATTGAATAGTTTGGGAGGTTATGCTCAGTAATGCTTTTATGTTGCCTAATTGGTAACTTGTTAACATTTTTATTTAATATCAGTGGAGAAAAAATTAAAATTAAATGGCTGCTGTAAAACAGGATTAGTGATTCAAGTGGCCATCCTGAAAAGCCTCCTGTCTGGGTTTCTACCTATCTTTCTACAGGCCTCCTCCTCACCCATATGCTCCTTCTACTGACTGTTAGCCAGTAAGTACTGTGTGTAAATGACAAACAACCAACCTTCTAGAGACTTTTCTATCCAAAGTCACTGCTTCTCACCTCTTTGATATATATGCAGACAAACTGTACAATGTTCTTCCTTGTCTCTGTTTCTTTGTTATTCTACTCTGGCTCCCTATGTGTGTTTTTTCTCCCATGAATGTAACACATTATTTAACTGTAGGAACTTCCTTTTGAAATTGTCCTCCCTGCCTCTCACACCTCATATGGGGATGTATGCCGAGCATTCAGTAGGTAATCAATAAATGATTGATGAATAAAAATTGATTGAATGGACAAATCACTTGGACCCTTTTCAGAAGATGGCAGTTGTGTGGGTGCGGTTTAGATTTCAAATTTACCAACTGAAAGTTTTAGAACTTTAGTTCTTAAAAATTCACACTATGATTTTCCTGTTGTCTTTTCGTGGTAGCAAATATGTGAGTAGTTTGAAATTTTCAACACTTTTCTCTCGGGTACCTCTCTGCTGCCTTTGTTTTTCCATGCTGTTTCTTCAGTTAGATCAGATTAGGCAATATCTTCTACCATAATTTATGTTATAGGTAAACTGCATCATTGGAATTTCCCTAGAAAACACTTTTAAAGACGCTCACAAATAAAACAAATGAAGCAGTAAGATGCACAGACGTATGGTTGTATTACTGGATAATAATTACCTTCAGTTACCAGTATAATTTTAATATTCTAATCATTTAATTTTCTTGCCCTTGAATTTAACTGTATTAAGGATGTAATCATCTTGAATGTATGTTCTTGTTAACTCTAGGTTTCAGACTCTTTATACTCCGTTTGTTTTTATCCAGTTGGGGATTTGGTCCTGCCCGATGGACATGTATCATTTCTCCTCCACTTTCACACCAACTTGCAAGCTGGCTCAAGCCTTCCCATCATTAGAGCAACCTCTCTTTATCTCATGTCCCCTTGTAGCTATTTCTTCTTTCCTTCATAGCTAATTTCTCAAAACAACAATAAATGCTAAAAATTTCCACTTTTCTGTAGAAATCTGACCCTTAGTTCCGATTTTGTGGGCAAGTCCCTTCTTTCAGAAAATAGCTCTTCCTTTGACTTCAGTAGCACCTTTCTTTGGGTATCCTTCTACACCTTCCTTTAAGTTGCCTTTGGGTTCCCCTTTTGCCCTCTGTATTATTTTGTCATCTGATGAACTTAGGAAATTAACTCCTTGTGATTTTTTCCTGTCTCCTGTTAGGCCAGCTCATCTAAGCTCAGGACTTAAATCAAAGTCCACCTTCTGTCCACCTGCTCTTTCCATGACTTCTGCCTCTCCAAGTTCAGGCCCACATGATCCCCTGGCCAGAACCTCCATAGTATTCTTATCATTGCAATCTCCCGCACTCCCCTGGTAATCCTATAATTGTACTTTTTACTGACTCCAGAGGAATCTTCCTAATGTGTACCAAAATCACGTGTCTCCATTTTGTGTGCATATAATTGTCTGCAAATAATGGCTGAGTTCCTTGGTTGAAGTCTAAGGAATTCCATGGCCTGAGCCTTGCTGAACGCTCCCCATAGTTTGTGTCCTTACACCTTCATGCCATATTTACGCGTTCCTTAAGTGGACCTACTGCTTTATGACTTCTTATTTTCCTCATGATGCTCTTTGCATTTCATTATGTCTACCCTCTTATGGCCCTGACATCTCATTTTAAATGACTTGTCTGAAGGACTACTTATCCAGTGAAGCCTTCCTTGATCTGTTCTGAGAGACAATTGGCCACTATCTGCCTTGTAGGTTCAGTATCCTGAACTGAACCTCCTCTCTCAAAGCTTATGCTCTGGTCAGGAACGCTGTCAAACAGTTTGAAGCTAGTGTGCTTGATGAGCTAATTGGGAAGAAAAGGGTGCCACAGCATGTTAGAAGCATGTTTAACTTCAACTTCCAGAGGAAGTGACTTTTGAGGGGAGATTTCAAGGATGAGTAGGTCTTCCTAGGAAAGGAGTGAGAGATGAAGAAGAATGTTTCCAGGCATGAGAGGCCTCAGAACATGAAGTGAGAGGACATGACCAGTCTTCCCAAACTGAAGTGGAATGCAGGGTGTATGATGGAGGAGAGAACAGGAGCTCATTAACACAAGGCCTTAAAAACATGTTAATGAATTTGGAACTTAGGCTAACAGCAGTGGGAAACGTGTAAGTTTGAGTAGAGGATTGACCTGAGCAGAACAGTGGAAAGTTCTCTTGGATTGTAGGTAGTCAAGAAAAGCTTGGAAAGGAGATGGTGAAAGGGGGCCACAAAGAAAGGAGTTAGGAAGTTATTGCAGTAGTTCAGGAAAAATGATGGTGGCTTAGAGTAGGTTGGTAGCACACATGGATAGAAATAGATTGTAGAAATTCTTAGGGATAAGAGAATTTGCAGTTGACTGGATAGCTGAGGAAGTTAGAGTAAGGAGAAATACAGGATGCTGCCCAGTGTTTGGATATAGACAATGGGTGGTGCCATTTAATAAGAATATACATCACTGGGGAGAGTCAAGCTGGCATGGGAAGAGAAGATCGTGGTTTTGTGTTTAAGGTTCCTGTGTGACATGAAAATAGGCTAGTAAGTAGCCATGAAATCTGGAAGACCATCTCACCTGTAACTTTCCTTTTACTGGACTGTAATATTCTTTAATGTGTCTTAGTCATCCTTCATGCTCTGTGACTGTTACACAGTTGGTTTTCAAGAACTATTTGGATGACTAAACAAATCAGTGAACGAAATGGAAATTCACCCTAGGTGGATCTTCCCAATCTACTCTTCTCCACAAAGGGGCTATATTCAGAACTTGTAGCCCATCAAGATTATCCTGTTAGCCTTTTCAGAATTCCTTTTGTGAGTACTTCCAGTATTAAAGAAGAACTGGAAACAAAAGCACATTTTAAAATACCAGAGATAAATATAAGAACCATTTCCCTCCTCAGAGTTTCAAAACACATCTTTTCTGGTCCCATGTTAGTACTGTTATCTGCTATTTTCTCCTGAGATTCAGGTTGTTTGTGACTTGAATGAAGGTCTGACATGGATACTCAGGTACGATTTTGTGTTATCAATGTTAATATTCAGGTAATGAAAAGTGACTGTAGTTTTAAAGTCTAAGTAGTTGTGATTCCTGCAAGGTACATTTACCCACATGAGGAAATGAATCACGCTTTTCAAAGTGGATCCAATTGGGTGTCCTTTTCCCCCTATATTTATATTCAGTTTGGAATTAATCTGGCATTATCCCTAGATACTATAAAGGAAAAGTGGTAAGGATTTTTGTGCAAAATAATGGTGCCCAAAAGATAACAAATACATTTTAGAATGAATGGGGAGTTTCTTGGGAAATCATAGACACACACACACACACACACTCCTCTCATGTAAGGGTCATATTGGACTGTGCTATAATGCTGGCCAAGGAAAATCTTTGGAAGAGAGCCACTGGGGAACAGCAGATGTTCTTTTTGGTTCTGTTGGCAGTGAGGGGCACTGCGAGTCAAGGTTAAGGCTTGGGAGCTAAATAATAGAACTGAACTAGGGTTTTTTCCTTCCAGCAAGCAATCCCCAAGGTCATGGACTCTGTCTTCAAAAATTCTAGAGATCTGAAGTGATTAAGAATTGAACTTTCTTATGTTTATCATACACCACTAGGGAAGAAATCAAGTGAATCTGAGCTCTGATGAGGAATGCTTGGGTCTCAGTTAAGGTAGCTGCAATCAGAATATAATTCAAGATGCTGGGATAGGAGATCACTGATTTCTGTAAAAAGACAAGTAGAGACCAAAAAAAAAAAAAAAGTCACTCTTGATCTTCATTTTAACTTTGCTTTGCAAATTAAGCCACTAAAAAAGCCTCCTTGATTGAGGTGAACCATGCATACTTTTAAGTTACATTTTGCTTATCTCTCTCTCTCTCTCTCTCTCTCTCTGGTATAAGTACACTCTGGTTGTGCCTGCACACTTGGAGATGTTTGGCTGAAAATACTGAAATAATTTTGTAAGATGTTATCTTCCAGCATTGAAGGATTTTGATGATTTTATTGTAGGGATGCCCTGGTCTCCAGCAATGAAATAATAGAATTTAAGTGGTTTTTTTTTTTTATGTGAAACTTTTTTGCATACACACCTTCAGTTAGCATCTGTATGCTCATGACTCCCAAAGTATTTCATCCTCTCACTAGATTGCCTCTCTGAGCTTCAGTCTGAATATCAAAGTGCATATGTGACATTAGGATGACTCCAATGTCATGGTGATAGCTTAAATTCTTCAGGTCTCCAACTGAACTCATGCTTTGGCTGTCAAGTCTGATCTCGTTCCAGTGTTTCCGGTCTCAGTACATAGTGTCACCACCTATGAGTTACACAATCAGAAACCTCGGATAAGAATGTATCCTTGCAACTGGCCTCTCTTTCATCTCTTACCCAATGCATCCACTCCTGTTGAGAGTTTTGTTTTTGTTTTTTTTTATTCCTTTAATGTAAGCAAAATCTGTCTACCTCTCTGCAATTCTCTTGAGATCACTCTGGTCCAGTGGTTCTCAACTAAGGGCAATTTCGTCCCCAGGTGGACACTTAGCAATGTCTGGAAACATTTTCATTGCTCTATCTTGGGGATTGCTATGGGTGTCCAGTGGGTAGAAAGCAGGAATCTGCTAAAAATCCTACAATGCACAGGAAAGCCTCATGACAAAGAATTACCCAGGCCCAAATGTCAGTGACGCTGAGGTTGAGGCCTCAGCCAGCATCTTCTCATTTTTGGATTATCAAAGTAGCATTTGAACTGGCCTTCTTCAGTCTCATCCTTAAACAGTGCAAATCCAGGTCTAGTACCCTTCCTGGCTTCTCACTACTGGGAAGGTAAAGATGACACTTTCTCAGGATGCTCTGGGAGGCCCTGCATAGTCCTTCCTGTGTCCACTTCTCCAGCCTCCATTCCCATTGCTCCCAGCTTGCTGTCTCTCCTCTAGCTGTATTTCCTTCTTTCTCATCTTGGCACTGCTTTGCTCTTCTCGCCTAAGGCATTCATACACATTCCCTTGGAACGTTATTCTCCCCACCTTTAGTCTTAATTCCTCTTACTCATGCTTCAATTTGTAACTCCAACATCACTGTACTTGAGTAGCACTTTTGAACCCTACTCTAGATTCATCTTAGGATAGAGATTCTCAGTGGCATGGACTTTTTATTTTTTGAACCACTTAAACTTGTTTCCTTTAAAAAAAAAAACAACGGGTGTACCTAACGGAATAATAGCTAATATTTGTTAAACACTTATGCTACCTCCCCTACTAGGGTCTCTGTCCGCATTTTTCTTTAATCATCACCACAAATACGTGTGATGGATGTTATTGTACATTATAACTTAGTAGAGGCTAAAATACATACTCCCGACATCTCTGAAATTAGGATGTATCTTATTATCGGTGTCATCTTAAATTTGGCATTGATCCCATTTTGCAAATGACAAAGCCGAGGCACAGGGAGGTTAGGTCACTTGGCCAAGATGACATAACTAACAAGCGGTGGCATCAGGATTCCAATCCAGGCAGTCTTAGGACCATATTAGCTTCAGTTCAGTGCTTTCTTGCATTACGATGTCGCCATGAGGATTATCGAGATAATACATGTCAAGCATTTAGCTCACTGACGTTTAGTAAGCACTGAGTAAAGATGAGTTATGATGATTATTTATTATTCCTCTTATTGTATAATTATTTCATGCTATCTCTCCCATAGAAAGAAAGATTTCAGAAGGGCAGGGCCTCTGTCTCATCTGCCACTCACTGTATCTGTTTTTCTTAGCGCTGAGCCACGTAATAAGTGTGTTTTGAATGACTAAATGAATGCTTGAATGAAAAGAGGACCATTAAAGAGAATTGGAATTCTATCATTTGATGACACAAATGTTCATCTTGAGTGATTGGTTTGTGCCTCTCTTATGGTACTTACCCCATTCTGTGTTGTAACATTTATTTGTGTAATGGTCTTTTATCTCCTCACCAGATTATAAACTCTCTGTACATGTGGCATTGCATCCCCAGTACCTACCACAGTTTTATTGTAGAGAAGACACTCAGCACATACGTTGGACTGATTGACTCTTGTGTTGCCCTAATGGCTCCAGTTCAGGACACGGTAATGTTTTGGAGGATGCTTATCTCTGGGGATTTTAACAACATAATAAAACTTTTTGCCGTTGCTATCAAATCCAAACTGTCTTCAGGAGGATATCAACCAAATATTCCTGCATATCTTTATAGACTTACTGTCATTTATGATGGAAATAGTCATGATACTCGATTGAAAAGTAGAGATGGAGATAGGTATTTGGGGGATAAGTTTCCTTTTCTGGCTTAATCTGTGCTTAAGTAAGAATTAGCAATAATTTTTCAGAGAGGGTATCAGAGGGACAGTTCCTCAAGTAGCCTTTATTTGCTGGCCTTAAAAATTAAAGAATGAGAAAACAGGTTTTTAAGCAGTGGAGGTTGTTTATCTGAATTACTCAGTGTGTTGTAGAATAATGAATTTATTGCCTTTCCAATTGGCTACATTTATTGGAAGGCTAAAGAGTGAATCTTTTGATGCCAAGGAGAATGTTAGGTCGGGGGCCTAAACAATTTACCTGGCTTCTTCCTTTTGGATCTAGTTTCATGTTTTTGGCAGCTGAATGCAAGGGATATTGCGTTCTGCCCTGTCGATGCCAAAAGTTCACAGAAGAGAGCATTTTTGGCAGGTTGTTCTTGTTTTAAGGACAAAGGTGTTTGAATTTCACACTTTAATTTTCAGGGACTTGTTCGTACACTATAGGTGAGAGGTTCATAAAATCATGTATTGTATACTAAGCACTTGGGGAGATAGCACATGTTTCACCTTGATTGGCTGCTCAGAAATTTCTACGGTCGCCTTTGTTTCCTGGACTATACGCTAAGCAAGGCCCAAGAGGGAGCATTGAGTGGAATGGAAATTAGTTATTGTTGTGTAGCTTCAGAATTTAAATACCTTACACAAAAGGGAGGATATTTGACTAAGTGCAATGACTTTTTTTGACCACTAACATAACTACTTACCTCAGAAAATTGTACCTCCAGGTTGATACCTGTGAGCCAAAAAGTAAACGAGGGTCTCTGGGTTCCAAGCCCGCAGTTTCTACATACATTTTTACTTAGATTAAGTGTTAATTACTTACTTTGTAGAAAAGCAACTTACTTGGTAGAAAAGAAACAGCAGGGTCTGTAATATATGGTCATTTTTATGCATTTTGAACTATGTCATAGCTTTGCAGCATTCCTGTAAATTACCTTGTAGATACAAATATTTGGAGGAGTGTTTCAATTATACATAATTGCAAAAGTGTGAGAATTAATGTGTGGGCTTCTGTTACAACACAAAGCAAAAGACATTACAAATACAACTTGTTTTTATTATCTATGTGTACATGTGGATTCATGAACCTGTATTATTTTCATCACTGCCCGATAACTAAACCAAAGGATTTTATCACAAATGGAGATGAGGGATTTGCTTTCTTTTAGCCAATGGTTCATATGACTCTAGAATAATTTTTTAACATGTGTATTTTCTAACCCTGATAAACTTGCACAAATACACCAAGAACATGTGTAGAAATGCTTATTTCAGTATTGTTTTAATGTCCAAGATTTGGAAATGACTTCTGTAGATAACTAGATCAATTACTATATCCATCCAGTGAAATGCTGAGTAGAGTTTAAACAGATTGGGGTAGATTCATGTGTGCTGAAGTTCAAGACATAGATTTGCAAGTACAGAACAATATCAAGAAGATGATTTAATTCATGTAAATAAGGTGAAGTTGCCACTTCCATGCTTTTAAGTGTATATTTCCCTTTTAGAAAAATACACAAAAAACAACTCCTGATGATTGCTTTTGATGACAGAAAGACTTAGAGGCTGGGGAGCTTTGACATTTGCCTCTATATTCCTCTATACCTTTAACATTTAAAAAAATTATAAAATAGTTGTGTTTTAATATAGAAGTGAAATTCACTTCTGAATTGAATGCTTAACTCTTGCTGGTTGTTTCTCATATTGGATGCTGTTAGATTAACAAGGCAGTGGAAAGAAGACAATGTGAAAGAAATAGAGTGTATATTTTAATTTTGCTGTCACAGAAGGAAATGACATCTAGTCCACATGCCTTCCTCAATACCAGATTACACACGTGTAGGGCTATGTGAATGTCCTGCATGTGGAACGCTGCAGCCCGTGAACTTAGTCTATGGATGTTGTTGTGGTGCACCCCACCCCCCAAACTGGCATTTGTGAGACATTTCTTCAGAGCTCATTATTATAGAGCCTTTTCTTAGTCTGAAGAGGGGTGCTCTGTTGACAGGGCCAAATTATAGCTTGGATAATTACTTTTGTTCACATCCCTCTCCTCTCTTTCTAATAGATAGCAATGCTATTTTTGTTATGATAATAATGGATACTTAGGGTTTTTCCCTCCAAATTCTTTGTTGTCTTTCTGTAATTCACATAATGTATTCAGAATATTGGTGAGTCTTTGATCTTTTCATTTTGTAAATGGTCAAAATGAAATGTAGTGAAAGCAACGGACTCTTTTCAGAGACAATGGCTGAATTAAGACACACAAAGAATAACTGATAAACTCTCAAATATGTGCTTTGTACTATATCTGAAGATAGTTGCTGCTTTTAACCCAAAAATGAGATCTGAGAAACCACTTTAAAAAAAAGGCATTTATCAGTAGATACCATAGCATATTTTTGGATAGAAGAAAATACTGGGCAGAAATGTTAATTTAAAGCCATATATCATATGCTTTTGCACGTTGTAATCAAACAAATGTTAAGTCTTACAGATTTGTTGAGGAAGAATTGGCCGTTTTTATTATATAATTAAAGGTAGGGGCAACATGGATAATTGTTATTATGTGACAGGATAGGATAACAATAAAGATAGAAAGATGGTCTCAGTGCTTATGGGGTAATCCTCTATGTGACATCACAGGCCATGCCTACAATGCACTTGGAAAACCACTTTCACTTATATGGGTCTTGGGGTCAACCCTAGATGTGTAGCAAAAAATAGCCGGATCATGTTTTAATCTGAAAGATTTCAGAATGCCAATCAAACCTTTGGCTTGCTCTAGTTTTCAGAAATACTATGTGAAATGTGGATCATAAAGCAGAATTTGGCTCTAAAACACTGAATTAAAATTATTCTTAGGAAGGCTTCAATTAACTCCACAGCAAAACTACCACTATTCTCAATTTGGTAGCTAGAGATGCTTATGAGAGTGGCAGATGGCCACACAAAGCAACCATGTTATTTTATTTCCAAATTTATGTAAACTGCACTCATAAATTTTTAAAAATAAGACTTCTCAAATTTACCACAACAATCCTAGGTCCCAGAATCAAATTCTGGGATCTTAAAAAGTTCTCTGAATTTGCTGATGAGGTAAATGCATCATGGTAAAAAAAAAAAAAAAAAAAAAGTAACTCCTGATTTGGAAAGGTTAGAATTTCTATATCCTTTCTGCCCCGTCAGCTCATCAGGTGTTGACCATGGTGGTTGAACATGAGCACTTTGTAGATTAATTTGGGATTGAACCCTGGCTCTGGGAGTAACTAGCAGGGAGACTTGACAAAAAGAGTATGGCCAGTTTAACCTCCCTGTCCTCATCTGTAAATAATAGTCACATGGTGGTTTAAGGAATCGGGGAGGGGCTCCTGGGTAGCTCAGTGGGTTAAGTGTCTAACTTCGGCTCAGGTCATGATCTCATGGTTTGTGAGTTTGAGCCCTGAATCGGGTTCTGTGCTGACAGTTCAGAGCCTGGAGCCTGCTTCAGATTCTGTGTCTCCTCCTCTCTCTGCCCCTCCCCCACTTGTGCTCTGTCTCTGTCTCTGTCTCTGTCTCTCTCTCTCTAAAAAAATAAATAAAATTAAAAAAAAAGAAATCAGGGTAAGAAACCATATAAAGCAGTTAATTAGCACAGCACTAAGAACATCGTAAGTACTTAATTATTAGCCATTTTTATCTAAATTTTATTTTTAAAAATAACACTAGCCAGTGGGGAATAGAAGGAGTGTACTGCAGTTTCTTTAAGTTTTTAAATATTTTTAAAAGAGTTCACATAGTGTAATGATTAGGAAGCATTCACTTGAACTAAGTAGCCTGTAGGTATGAGTATGAGTTTACATATTTAAATATGGTGCAGGGGCCCCTGGGTGGCTCACTCAGTTGAGTGTCCAACTCTTTTTTTTTTTTTTTTTTTTCCCAACGTTTTTTATTTATTTTTGGGACAGAGAGAGACAGAGCATGAACGGGGGAGGAGCAGAGAGAGAGGGAGACACAGAATCAGAAACAGGCTCCAGGCTCCGAGCCATCAGCCCAGAGCCCGACGCGGGGCTCGAACTCACGGACCGCGAGATCGTGACCTGGCTGAAGTCGGACGCTTAACCGACTGTGCCACCCAGGCGCCCCGGGTGTCCAACTCTTGATTTTGGCTCAGGTCATGATCCCAGAGTCATGAGATCCAGCCCTGTGTTGGGCTCTGCACTGAGCGTGGAGCCTGCTTAAGATTCTCTCTCCCTCTGTCCTTCTCCCTGACTCATGCTCTCTCTAAAATAAATAAAAAATAAAAAAGCTAGGTGGGGCAACCTGGGTACTGACACCAGAATGAATGCTGGCAGGTGCATCTTGCCAGTATTTGCCGACTACACACCATTGGGGCCTTTGGAAGCCCTTCTTGCAGGTGATGCCTGCATTGTTATTACATGACTGATTGGAAAATACGACATCTTACATAGTTTCATTTTAGTCAATCCTGACTAAAGCAAAATATTTTTGTTTTAACCCCTTGGTGAAATTCTTGGACTGCAAAGAATTTTAGAACAGATGGGGGGCCTTATATATCTTGCAAATTAGAAAACCAAGGCCTTAGGAAGAGAAAGCACATGTTTAAGGTCCTGTGTGCTGCCCTTTGTCTTCTATGCTGCTTTCTAGGAATCCTTATGTTCCAATGCATTGAAGAGAATGGGATCCTAATAGAGAATGGATCTTTATGGATCTTTTCTTGGTTATTCGCATTTTTGCCAAGACTCAATTCATTCTTTTTTTTTTTTTTTCCGTGAACCAAGTCATTCATTACAGAATGGAGGTTAACTTTACAAAACATCCCAGACGTTGTAGTTGGTAGGAAAAGAAAAAAAAAATGTTGCCATTTGCTGTTTTTGGTGATTTCTGTTTTCTTCACCTAAGAAGTCAAGAGTACAAAAATCATTCTGATTAATTAAAAGTTTGAACTAGGCTGTAAGTACTTGAGTTTTATCTTGACAAAGTAGTAGTAATTTCTCTGTTCACAGTCATCGTACTCTTGAGACCCAGACCATTCTATCAGGAGCAGAGCATCACCTCAGTTGAAATCTTACCTAAATCCCATTTGCTACTTACTGGTAGAAGTTCTTTTTAAGTGGCGTCCTCTTATGTCTACATTTTAACTTCACAGGTTGACTGTTCACAGGGAAGGGAACAGATGACCATCTCCCAGGCTTAAAGTCTTAAAACACGTGTTTGAAGTCTGGCCACGTTGCTAACTGTCTTTCCACGTGTTAGTCTTCTCCTTTACCACCTCTTTCATAATTTTATAAAATTATCACTTTGCGCCCTCCATGTTTTTTATTCAATTTAAAATTCATCTGGAAATTTTTAATATTGACTCATTTGAAGTATCTCAGTTTTTCTAAGAAATAGCTTTTTTGTTTTTCTTACACTGAACGTTTGAGATGTAGTATATGCCCAAGCAATTGTGAGAAGTAAACAGTATTATCAAGGATGCTTTCTGAATATCCACTCTAGGAAATTGCAGCTGCTAGGGTAGGCAACATTGTAGTGATCATCTTGGAAAGAGGTATGTTCTCACCATAACACTAAAAAAGGCCCAGAGGGTTAGCAACAAAACAAATACCTACAGTTTTTGCAAAATAATTTAGCTCTAAAGCTGTAAGCCTGGATGATGGAGATAAGGTTCTCCATCCTAGATGATGACATAGTGAGTAGAAGGGATTACAACCCAGGCATTTTATAATGAGAGCCAAAAAGTCCTTAATAACAAGGTGTTACTTCTTCTAAGACTTTACTGCGACCTCTGCTCTTTTAACCTTTTGCTAGCTACAGCAAAGTTGCTAGAACATATCTCTTGACATAAAGAGGGTCTTCAAATTTGTTTTCAAATATTAGTGTTTTAAAATCATGAACTTCAATCTCTTTGTGCTACAGTAAGAAAAATGATCAGCGCAGGCTTTTGCTTCATTTATCTATGGGGAGTAGATGCAAGAATAGGAGCTTTATACTTACTTGGTCGTCATCATGTCTTTTTTTTTTTTTTTTTTGTTTCATTTCTTTTGATACCGCATCTATTTCTTATCTCTTCATTTTGTAGTAATAGAAGAAGCCTTAACAGTTGCAAGATTACATATTTATATCAGGGTTCAGACTGTGAATTCATTCTTTCCTAGGGAAGCAGAAAGTTCATGTAAAAATGGTGACCACATGTTGACAGAATGCATGATTTAACAAAACCAAAGGCAATCATTTCAAAGAAAAATGTTTTATTTTCTGCCAGCAGAGTATAATGGAGAGAAATTGGCTGGTATTATTTTAAAAAATTGCCCAAATCACTGTAGTTAGTGTAAAATTGTCTCTGGAACTATTTCCTGTAAGTTAACCAGACATATGATTGTATCCTTTCTATTTTGAATACTGAAGCTCACATTTCAACTGTCTTGTATGGAGCCTATCAGGTATAATAGCTCTTTGTAAAGGTGCTTCTTTCTTTCTTTTAGTCTATCCCATCTAAGCTTACACCTTCATTCACCCCAAACTAAGAATACTTACAGCTTGGGGCTTTCTGGAACTTTGAGTTAAATATTATTCACTCACAAATCAAGACCATAAGCTATTCAAAATATGCTTCTCCTGCCTACAAAAGTTCAAGTTAAATTAATGTAAATACTGTTGATGTTATTAAAAATTCTCTACACATTTCAGTTGAAAGGATATTTAATTTTTATTTAACATGTGGTTTATAGGGTTTGCTGTTTTTTTTTCCCTTAGTACTTAAAGTAATTTCAGACATTACACACTGGGGTCTGCTTATATTCTTTGAGGATACAGTAAGTATTATTAACAACAAATCAGATTTATGTGTCAATGAAATAATAATGCAGTCTGATATGATTCCAATAGTCACAGACCTCTGAGCAAGTCAAAAAGGCATGGGCCACGTGGTAGAATGTTGCTGGTATCACCACGTTGACCAGTGTTGTTTTCATTGCCTTACTTAGATGTTAGAGGTGATATGTGATTGCTTTCAGGTTAGTTGCAGATCAAACCATATCATGAAATCTAAGCCTATGTTTTGGAAGAATTGTGGAGTTAGGTATGGAAACATACTGAAAACTATATAAATATTACCCACTTTTTTAAATACTGGCCCAATTACACTTGTACCCCAATGTTTATAGCAGCACTCTCAACAATAGCCAAATTATGGAAAGAGCCTAAATGTCCATCAACTGATGAATGGATAAAGAAATTGTGGTTTATATACACAATGGAGTACTACGTGGCAATGAGAAAGAATGAAATATGGCCCTTTGTAGCAACATGGATGGAACTGGAGAGTGTGATGCTAAGTGAAATAAGCCATACACAGAAAGACAGATACCGTATGGTTTCACTCTTATGTGGATCCTGAGAAACTTAACAGAAACCCATGGGGGAGGGGAAGAAAAAAAAAAGAGGTTATAGAGGGAGAGAGCCAAAGCATAAGAGACTCTTCAAAACTGAGAACAAACTGAGGGTTGATGGGGGGTGGGAGGGCGGGGAGGGTGGGTGATGGGTATTGAGGAGGGCACCTTTTGGGATGAGCACTGGGTGTTGTATGGAAACCAATTTGACAATAAACTTCATATATTGAAAAAAAAATAATACTGGCCCAATTCACTGCACTCACCATGGAGACAGATAGGAGTATTGCATTTGTGCCTATCCAATGCCAAAAATATTGGTGCTCACAGATTATTGATTGATTTGGATTTAGCTGGATGCTAGATAGCAATCAACATGTGTTTCTTGATTGCTTGATCCAGATGTTTGACACTCTGTAGGAATGTTCCAGGGCATTATACTATACACAGAGGATAAACAGGCATACTTTTAAAATGTAAGCTTTGCCATAGTTTGAACATCTCCCATCCACCAGTGGAAAAAGGATTTATGTTTAAAATGGAGGTATAACTCTTAACACAAACCATAGTCTTCTCTACTTGTTCAACTGATATTCATTATTACCCATTACTCAAGGGTAGTTGTTCTGGGCTCTGCTTTGTCAGTTCTGAGAAGACCCAAAGTTTCTTTTGGGATGGTGGAGATAGGAGTATTTCATTGTTGTTAATCAGAAATTTTAGTTAGGACAGTTTTCATGTATTATCTAAGTTTAATAACCATGCGATTTCACTGAATCCTATGTGTAAGTCAGGTTGCATATTTCTTTATTGAAGGCTCTGTGATTATATTACGCACTAAGAGCTGAACAGTCAGAAGTGGAGGAGGCTGGGAGAGGGTATACCACTTTAAAACTGTAAGGAAAATGGGCAGTAACTTCAATGTGCTTTAGACATATCCTCTAGTAGCGCATTAATATTATGTGACAAATGCACAAATAGAGTCTTGAAGAGTAAAGATATCCTAGAGAACAGTCTCTTTGTTTTTCAAGTGGCAAAACACAGAGCCAAAGAAATTAAATGTCTTGTCTAAAATCATACAGTTAATGGTGGCAGCGGTTGGCCCAGCACCCAGGTCTTACTACTTACAGATCAGTTTTTGATTGTAATGAGTAACTGATTTTCTCATATATTTTCTTACATTGAATAGCTTCCTTATGTGGACCACCTGTACCTCCCCAATTAACTCTACTTATTTTCCAGATGATCTGTCTTCAAATTGCTTTAGTCCAGACTTGCTTACAAATCCCTTTTATAAAAACCCTGGTTCCGTCTAGGACCTCCCACTGATAGCATGAACTGCTAGGACTGACCTGTCTTTGATGGCTCATGTAGCCTCCTCCCACCTAGGAATGCAAGTATCCTGAGCACAGAAAGGAAGGAAACTTTACTTCTCAACAGGAACTCCCTCCTTCTTGGGAGTAGCAGGATTTCCTTGGCACTGACATTTCCATATGACGTCCACCTCACTTAAAGATCTGTTAAATTGATGCTTTGGAAGTGCACAGATGGGTGGATCTTCAGGAGAAATAAGTCTCTCACCCAAGCTTATGATGTCCAAATGAGACATAATACCTGTTGAGCTCACATTGAAAGTGGAGCGCATTGATAGGGAGTGAAGAGGCATTCTTTTCCTTACGCCTGCTTTTTATACACAAACTGTCCAGAAGTTTACATCAGTTTGTTTGTAATGTACACTATAAAAGACCTAAACTTGATTTTATGTGTTAAGATCTAAATCCACATTTAGCACATAGTAGCGTGTAAATGAATACATAAAGAGATCTTGATGAAATGAGTCAAATTTTCTCTCGTTTTCTTGCCATATCTCTCACAGTTTGTACAGAATTTTGTAAAATCAGGACTCGTCCTTGTGCAGTTGAAGAATTTGGGATTATTTTCTCTGTAGGTATTGGCTTGATTTTTTTTTCCTCTCTTGTCATCATGGTCCAAATACAGGTATTGATAATCATGCATCATGACTGATTAAAAAAAAAAAAGTTCCAAAAAGGCTTCTAAATGAAAGCTGTAATTTTGTATTGGATTTCTACTGACATGAGCAAATCACTTGCTCTTTGCCCTTATGGATTTTATAATGTCATCAGAGTCTATCAATAAAATTATAGCCTACAGTTGAGCATACACTATTCCTTACTGTATTGCGTATACAGGGTGTGGGGAGGGGGATGTGCACAAACTGTAGCAGGTCTTCCCTGAGATGCACTTTAGCAAGCTGCATGTGTATGTGTGTGTGTTTGCTTTTTCAGTTGAGATCTACTGTACAATCAGTCCTGGAAGATGCATTTGGAAAACGGTACCTGACTTTTACATAGGAATGTTCTCTTGCTTCCACCTGCTGTGAGTGAAATTGACTGGAATGTGCCATTCTGATCAATTTCACAAAGCAGCAGACTCTACATATAGACATGATGGCTGTCCCTTCCACCTGAGCTGTCAGCCCTTCCCCAAGAGGGAAAAGGATACGGCCAGAGACGAGGAGCATATAGCCAGAAGGAAGTGAGAAGGCCCCAGATGCTCCAGTAAGAAAAGCAGATGCACAAAAACTTAAACACACTTTTAAAATAAATAAGAAGGCAAACAACAAACAACCCAACAACTAACCCTAAACTCATACGCAGAAGCAGAGGAGATTAAGCTATAGGAAAACAGTGGTTCCAAACCTTGTTGAATTTCAGAAGGCCTCCCTAGATGGCTGTCTTACTCAGTCATTCCAAAATTTATAGGGATTTAATATCTCATGTTAATTGGTAGGTACCATGCCAGGTTAAATCCTTTTTCTGTGATCTCTTATATCTTCTCTTTGGAGCCTTGCCTCTGTCCACTTTTTTTCTATTTCTGGTTACATATAAACACACAGATCTAGCAAATATCTAGCAATAACTATGTGAAGATCTAGAATTTCCCCTTAAAAACGTTTCCCTTATTTCTACCTGATTTGTAGGAAGGATTTATTGTGATTTTTGGTATTATGAATGAGACTATGCATGATTAACAAAGGAGGCTAGACAGGCTCTTGACTTCTCTGTCCCCTTCTTGACTCAGGTGCTCACTATAGCACCACTTCCAGCGTGTAGAAAGGAGATGAGACTGTGTTTTGAGAATTAAATATTTTTGACAGGGAGCAGTTTATTAGCATCAACGTTTGGTGAGGAGGGGGGGTATCTGTGTTTCTTCCATCTTTCCCTTCTTTACTGTGATACCATTCTGAGCACTGATTAACTGTGCAAATGTAATTTCAATAGCGCTACTACTGGATGTGTTGTTTACTCGTTTTAATCATGACTTTTAAGGACATTGAGATCATCAGCATAATCATCTTTCAACAAATACGTATTGAGGACATACATAGCAGGACACTGTCTCTCAACATTATTACTGTGCTAATAACAACAAAGCCTTATTTAGCATGTACTTTTAAGAAATCATTAACATAACTAATTTTTCAGGGACTGCCCTCTGAAGACTCATTGTGAAAAGGGCTATTTTAATGTTTATAAAAGATCTTTTATATATGATGCTACTATGGTGAACTGAAACTGTAGCTTAAATGTCAGAAATGGATATATGCACACATATACCTTATCAGTATTTTTAATTTTCTGAGCTGTTTTTAATAATAGGTTAAACCCTATGGAATAGTCTATTCTAATTTTATCTAGTTTTTCCTGATTATTTTTATGAAATTTATAGAACAGAAAAAGAAAAAGCAGAAATCCAACCCCTCACAGTCACTTTAATAATTATAGTTTCTTCCAATTTAACTTGCCTCACTTCTTTCCATTTTATGCCTCTTCGTAATTTCTTCAATGTCATCTGACTGCTACACGTCTTCATATCTCACACCTTATGTACCCTGTAATTAAGTCATACTCTCAGGGAAGGTTATTAATGGCATTAAACCACAGGTTGCTAACTGCCACAGGCCAAAGGAGACCCATAGGAGCCTGAAAAGAGTTCCATTTTTTAAATGAGATGCTAATATTTTCAGAAAACAGAAGGTTTTACTTTAAAAAAAATCTAGATATCTGACTTCTGTTAAAAAGGAAGACCTGGCAACTTTAGGTTCCTATTGCCATGTAGTAACAAATATTTCTTTGTTTGTTTCCCTGAATAATAAGTGACCCCTGTTGGCTGGGTAAGTGATCTCCAGTTTGCCATAGTCCCCACTACTCCTTGTTAACGTGTTCAACAATGAGGTCTGGTTGCCATTATCAGGTTTGCATTACTCTCGTTTATTTAGTCCTCTTTATCCGCTTGTATAATTTTGTTGGGTCCTGCAGGTATTTGAGTTTGTGACCCCTAATGTAAATTTATTTATGCGAGACTAAAAATGCATAAAACCCAAACAACTTCCTACTCTTCCTGTATATGTGAATTTTATTACATGCAATATGGTGAAATCAAATGAGCAAAATTGTATAGAAGAAAATTAGGGGCCAAAGATGAATGGAAACAAAACAGAATTTGAAGGATCATGAGGGCACATTTAGTGAAACATCAACTTTATCTAATGCTAGTAATACTCAAATACCACCTCTCAGAATTTTGGAAGTGGTGAGTAATTAGAGAAGTCAAAACTAAAGGCAGCCACATATGTAATTTAATCCCCTAACAACATTGGTACCTTTATGTGAGTGTGTGTGTGTGTGTGCATGTACACATGCGTGTGTACATGCACATATATGTATTTGAAAAGTGAGCCAGGTCCACAACCGTGGGAATGTGACAAAGTTGCTCCATTACTCTAAGTATTTTATTGAGCTCCACACTATCTTTGTAAATACGCTACTGGGAAACACTGCTGTTTTCAGAAGTGAAACTGAAGACTAAGGGACTTTTGTTGGCAACTCAGAAGGACACCTTGAGGGAAAACTCTTTAAGATGAATATCTCAGTACCCCACTCAAAAAAAAAAATGAAGTACAGAGAGAACAGAGAGGGTAAATTTAAAAATGGGCTCCTTTAAAGTGCTGGCAGGTGGGTGAAAGGAAATGGAATATCCATTTTGGTCAAAGACTGTATTAGGCTGAAAGGTCAGGGAGGAAGTGCTCAACCACGTGTTATACATTTTGTGTTTTTAAACCAATTTTTTGGTGGCTTACAGATTCAGATACTGGGGTTATTTTTGGACGCTTTATGGTAGGGCCACTTGAGAACATCACTGACTTTCATTGCCCCATTTCAATTAGCCAGTCTCTTTTATGTCACCTTACAAGTGACCCTATGCTTTCCTATATCTGAGAACTTTCTATCATAGTTTGGATTCATTTTACTATTAAAGTTGTGTTAATTATCTGTTAAATAAGGAAATTCAGTGCTGGCTTTCAGTTAATGAGGTAACTGGGTCTTTTTTGTTTCATATGTACTTACATCATGATAGAGCCTTTTGTTTTTCCATGAACAGCTTGCAAACTCATGAAATGTGCCTAATTACTTTATTCTTATTTTATATATTTTAAACATTTCATACATTGATACGTTACCTATCTTTATCATCCATTATGTAACTAGGTTGGGCTTAGAATGACTCACTTACAGTTCTTCAAAGTCAGATTTTTAAGAGAGGAGTAAATACCTATCAAGGTTTTTCAGAAGAATGTAGGATCCATGGAGGACTTGGTTTCCGGCTGAGTAATGGAAGCCTGGAAATAAACAGATATTTCCTATGTTTTTCCACTTAATAAAGTACCTTCGTTGAAGTATCGTGACTTCTGAAATTAAATCTTACAGGTAAGCATCTGGGTTGCTGCATATATATACTCCAGTACCATGGAACCACTTACCCCCAAGGGCCCAGACCTATTAATAGGTGTGAAGTTCAGCAGTCAATGAAAAGGCAGTGAATGACCCTAGTTACAATAGTTTGTTCAGTCTTGTAGAGTGTAGAGATCTTAAGATATCATCGACTGTGGTGGCTTCTTACCCAAGACTTGAGTTAGGATCTGAGAATGGGCTTCATGAAGCCCACATATTTTGTGTGTCTGTTTTCTCTTGGTTAAGAACCTATCGTTGCCATCCCAGAAAAAGCCAGTCGCTACGTGATAGCACAATGCATCTCCAGCCAAACAGCTGACACAGCATACACTGAGGAACAGCATTGCTTTTGAATTTAGGGGAGCCGGGGCTGCGTGGCTAGTGGACTCAGTCATTTGGTGGTGGAGACCCATGAGGGATAACTCAGGAAGGGATGAAGACCTCCCCCAGCTTTGCCGATTCCATGCAAGCATTTCCTCTTTGAGGAATGATCCAGCCAAGCTTTTCCTCCAAATATTTACACCCTTCTGTTGCAAGAAGTGATGACAGGCTGGCATTTGATAACAAACCCTATCAGGTAAACCTTTTATTAAATGAAACATGCCTTTGAGTATCGACGCTTCTGAGGCTCAACTTGGACTCCAAAAAATTATATTTATGCTGCTTTTTTTCCCTTTTTTTAAATAGGAAATTTATTGTCAAATTGGTTTCCATACAGCACCCATTGCTCATCCCAACAGGTGCCCTCCTCAATACCCATCACCTGCTTTGCCCTCCCTCCCACGCACCATCAGCACTCAGTTTATTTTCAGTTTTTAAGAGTCTCTCACAGTTTGCCTCCTTCCCTCTCTGTAACTTTTTTTCCCCTTCCCCTCCCTCACGGTCTTCTGTTAAGTTTCTCAGGATCCACATATGAGTGAAAACATATGGTATCTGTGTTTCTCTGTGTGACTTATTTCACTTAGCATCACACTCTCCATTTCCATCCATGTTGCTACAAAAGGCCATATTTCATGCTTTCTCATTGCCAAGTAGTATTCCATTGTATATATAAACCACAACTTCTTTACCCATTCATCAATAGATAGACATTTAGGTTCTTTCCTTAATTTGGCTATTGTTGAAAGTGCTGCTATAAACATGGGGGTACAAGTGCCCCTATGCATCAGCACTTCTGTATCCCTTGGTAAATTCCTAGCAGTGCTATTGCTGGGTCATAGGGTAGATCTATTTTTAATTTTTTGAAGAACCTCCACACTGTTTTCCAGAGTGGCTGCACCAGTTGGTATTCCCACCGACAGTGCAAGAGGGTTCCCATTTCTCCACATTCTCTCCAGCATCTATAGTCTCCTGATTTGTTCATTTTAGCCACTCTGGCTGGCATGAGGTGATATGTCAGTGTGGTTTTGATTTGTATTTCCTTCATGAGGAGTGACATTGAGCATCTTTTCATGTGCCTGTTGGCCATCTGAGTGTCTTCTTTAGAGAAGTGCCTATTTATGTCTTCTGCCCATTTCTTCACTGATTATTTGTTTTTTCAGTGTGGAGTTTGGTGTAGATTGTAGATACTAGCCCTTTGTCCAATATGTCATTTGCAAATATCTTTTCCCAGTCTGTCGGTTGTCTTTTAATTTGTTGATTGTTTCCTTTGCAGTGCAGAAGCTTTTTATCTTCATGAGGTCCCAATAGTTCATTTTTGTTTTTAATTCCCTTGCCTTTGGAGATGTGTCAAGTAAGAAATTGCTGTGGCTGAGGTCAGAGAGGTTTTTTCCTGCTTTTCCTGCTTTCTCCTCTAGGGTTTTGATGTTTTCCTGTCTCATATTCAGGTCCTTCATCCATTTTGATTTTATTTTTGTGAATGGTATAAGAAAGTAGTCTAGTTTCATTCTTGTGCATGTTGCTGTCCACTTCTCCCAACACCATTTCTTAAAGAGCCTGTCTTTTTTCCATCGGATATTCTTTCCTGCTTTGTCAAAGTTTAGTTGGCCCTACATTTGTGGGTCCAATTCTGGAGTCTCTATTCTATTCCATTGGTCTATGTGTCTGTTTTTGTGCCAATACCATGCTGTCTTGATGATTACAGCTTTGTAGTAGAGGCTAAAGTCTGGGATTGTGATGCCTCCCGCTTTGGTTTTCTTCTTCAATATTGCTTTGGCTATTTGGGGTCTTCTGTGGTTCCATACAAATTTTAGGATTGCTTGTTCTAGCTTTGAGAAGAATGCTGGTGCAATTTTAATTGGGATTGCATTGAATGTGTAGATTGCTTTGGGCAATATTGACATTTTAACAATATTTATTCTTCTAATCCATGAGCACGGAATGTTTTTCCATTTCTTTGCATCTTCTTCAATTTCCTTCATAAGCTTTCTATAGTTTTCAGCATATAGATCTTTCACATCTTTGGTTAGGTTTATTCCTAGGTATTTGATGATTCTTGGTGCAATTGTGAATGGGATCAGTTTCTTTATTTGTCTTTCTGTTGTTTCATTATTAGTGTATAAGAATGCAACTGATTTCTGTACATTGATTTTGTATTCTGCGACTTTGCTGAATTCATGTTATCAGTTCTAACAGTCTTTTGGTGGCGTCTGTCGGGTTTTCCATGTATAGTATCATGTCATCTGCAAAAAGTGAAAGCTTGACTTCATCTTTGCCAATTTTGATGCCTTTGATTTCCTTTTGTTGTCTGATTGCTGATGCTAGAACTTCCAACACTATGTTAAACAACAGTGGTGAGAGTGTTCCTGATCTCAGGGGGAAAGCTCTCAGTTTTTCCCCATTGAGGGTGATATTAGCTGTGGGCTTTTTTTTCATATGTTGCTTTTTTTCAAAACATAAATTCTACATAAAAATACATGTTTATTGAAGACACTTAAAAAATTACAGTTCTCTCCACCCCCTCCATAAGGAATTTCTACCATGTAGAAATAATACTACCATGAAATAATTTCTACCATGTAGAAATACTTTGGTAGGCGTGGATATATTTTATCTATATATCGACCTATATATTGATAGAGATACGTAGCTGTGGTGATTTGATCCCACTATACTTGGTGCCTTTTATTGCTTAATATATTGTAAAAAAAAATTTCCAAGCCATTGAAGATTTTTTTCAACATCTGTGTTCAAGATCATGAATATTCCATAGTTTTTTCCTGAAGTTTATTTATCAAAGAGGCAGTGAATATTCTCTTAGCAGTTTATTTGTTCACATCTTTAGCTTTGGCTAAAAAAAGACAAATTTCTAATCCTTTGGATATGTATTTGCCAAAGTGTTCTCTAGAAATTGGAACAATTCACATCCCTGGCAACCATATGCTGTGCTTTTGGGAATCTTGATGGAAGATTAAATAAAAATAATGTCTTAAACCAATAGATAGGGGATAGAGTATATAGTCTTTTTAAGACCTGTTTTCTCAGTTGTAGTGTGCAAAGAAAGGGTGACCATTTTACTTAATTATCTCTATTTCACAAAGGAATGCAGGCAGTTACAGTGTAATAGTGTGTTCATTGATGTCAAGTAAAAGCATGTGCTGTTTTCAGTGTTCACATGACCATAACTTTCATTTTTCATACTTCAAGATCTTCAAACTTGTCAAAGCATGCTTTCTCCTTTCCAAGTTTCTCTTCTCAAGCTTGATAGTTTTCAAAAGCTTTCTCCCACTTAGTTGTGCTTTCAAAAGTGTTTGAAATCACACTTAAAGAAAATTAAAGGAAAAAGTGAATTTTCCCTCTAGAAAAGGTCATTTGAATTTGAATTCCAAAGCAATTTAGTTTGGGATGTATAGCAATTAACAGCAAATCTATCTACTTCAAATTGCAGTGTTTATAAGCTTGAAAGACAGGGCTTTTTTTGGACATTTCATTAAGAAATTAATGTTTTCATAACAACTATGGGATTTATATAGGTGTTTATAAATTAGGTAAAACTTTATCAGCGACCTAATTGTCATATAAATGATAGGAAGAGGGAGAATCCTGAGGACTTTATTCCTATAGAAGCGGTGTAATACGGTGGTGAGAGGAACATACTTGAGTCATGTTGCTGAGGTTCAAATTCCAGCTGCAACCCTCACTGGCTTTGGGCAAGTTACTTTCCTTCTCAGTGCTTTGATCTTTTATTTGTGAGGTGGAGGCAGTAAATCTTCCAGGGTGGCCTGCTGTCCTGGTTTGCCCAGCATTGTCCTGCTGTAGCACCAAAAGTCCAAGATCTTTGGACAGCCATCCCTAAGACAAAAATTCTCCTGGTTTTGGTGGGGGTGGGGGAGGGTGTGGCAAGTTTGAGAGAAAGTAAAAAACCCATACGGTGGCCCCCCAAAGAGGGGCTGAAAGCAGCCCTGTTTTTAGCTTCAAAAGTGTCCAAAGATTTTCTGTCTTCCACAGTTGCTGTTAACCATTTTTCCCTTGTTGCTGATACTGGCAACCATGAGTTAAATGAGATAATATTTCAAACGTTTAGATTGTGATTGAAATAGAGTAAGCATTCAAAGAAGTCCACTTTTATTATTACGTTAAATACTGTGCTGTTCTTTGGTGGTACTGAATAATCTTAAAAAGAAGAAACGTCATGTGTACTTTCCTGCTATTGATACAATGAAAATCAGTACTAGTTCCTTGGAGTGGTAGCAATTCCAGCAATTGCCCTTTCCATGGTCAGTAAAATGTCCTGCTGTCACAGGGTGCCCGCCGTTCCCTCCCACTTTGCCTTTCAGCAGAGATGCTCTGACCCTTTCAAATATTGAGCAGTACGCTCTCCTCTCAATGTGTGCTCACGACTCCTGTTACTGTTAATGGAAGTTACACATGTGTGCTCACCAGGATGAGAAAGCCTTTATCCCATGTTGGGCAAAGACCCGTGATGCCGAATCTCTTTCTAAACTTCAGACCTGAAGGGAACAGTGCAGGGAATTGCTGCTTTCTCACTATATTAGCTTCTTCAATTTCCTTTTAATTGGAGCCTGCAATCCAGATTCTTGTAACTTCAGGAGGATGAACAATACAAATTAAGATCTGGATGCTTTCCAGGAAGGGCTCAGCTCAAAGAACACTTTTTTTTTCTTTTTAGCACAGTTGTGGCTATTCACAAATCGCATGCAGTTGCCTAATGAGTCCATATTTGCTTCTGAGGTTTCACATTTGCAAACTACACTGCTGAGAAAGTAAGTGAAGTGTTCACCCACCTCTGGTGTGAGCTGACCGATTTAATGTACAGGACAGATAAATACTAGAATAGTCAAAATTCTAAACCGGCAGCACAGAGCCTTCAAATACGATATCTTACCCTTGTTCAGGACATTCATTTCTCCCCAAGAATTCTTTTTAATGTATAAGACTTCAATTTATGTTTAAGAACTAGTAAACTATAGCAGTTTGACAGCCATTCACACTTAATTCTGTGCATTAAACCAACAGCATTCTTTTCCACAAACATCCATTGTTAGGACAATGCTCTCAGACAGAATTTATGAGAAATGGAATTATGTTACCAAGGAGATAGCATTTACTATAATGAAGAGTAGATCCTAGAAAATGGCCCCTTTTACAGCAGCTCAGAGCAGAGCCACAAAAGCAATTGATTGGTCTTGGCATTTAGTCTTATATCAGCTGTGTCATCCATAGCTTCAGGAGTGAGAACACTAATCTAAAGTGACATTTCTGTTCTGGCGGGCTTTTCTGCCCTGATGAAAGCAATTACTTCATTCCTAAATGATAATTTGCAGGAGTTTCAACCACTTTAATTGATAATTTTTTTTTGTTCTGAGTTCAATTGTGAAGTGATTAGCTGATTTGGTAAATAGAAATTTAAGGTGTGAAATATACAAGTTGCTCCAAGGTAAAGTGCTCTTTATTGGGTGGAGAGAAATTACTTGATAAAGCTGCGGTTTTTCCATTATTATGGAACTGCCAGTTGTACAGCTTAAAGTTCTGGGGGAAAATGAAGAACAAAACACTTTGATTCATGAGGTTTTTGGCAGACACCAAAGCATACAATGAATAGTTTGGTCTTGCTGTGGTTCATTCAAGGATTATTTGAATCAAGGTGAACATTGGTTGAAAAGGATTGTGCAGACCTCTCAGCTTTCTTTATTGCTATTCTAATGACTCATTCTGGAATTAAATCCTCTTATTTAAAGTGTTAAGAATAAAAACGCTCATTGGCTAAAACCAATTAATTTAATTATTAAGTTCAAACATACACAAGGCATTTTCTGAAGATGAGGGAAGGCATTCAGTTGAATGGCTCTAATTACTCTTTTGATCTATTTTATTACAAGTCAAAAATAGGTCATGATTATTCAATGAGAATATATCTTAGTGAAAAATTTTAAGGATGCATCTTAACTTTGATACTTTATCAAATGTTAGCAGTTGCCGATGTTTTTTGACACCTTTTTAAAGCAGTCAATTTCATATTTCTTACATGGGGAAAAATAATGGTCATTTCACATGTTAAATGAGAAAAATAAAGCAAGAATGAAGGTCAAACTGATTTAGCACATCAAACAGTCTTTGTCAGCCAAGCTTAATATATCCTGAGTTTGTGGAACAAATGAAATTTTGCTGCTATGTTACACTTTGCTTCCAAACAACCATTACAACTGGTTTTATATATTGTGTGAGCATCAGACCATCAAACAGTGCATCTTTACTGACGTGTTGCTGCAGCAATGATCTACAGCAGCAATCTGCCATTTATATAAGGGCAAAATGTGCATCTATATTTAGTTGTGAAATTGGCCTATTATACTCTTGATGTTTACAGAGGCTAACATAAATTAATGATGACAGCTATGAGCAGTGCATTAGTTAAGCAGCAGAGTTCTTACCTTGAACTTGAAGGTTCCAGTTTTAACTTCCAGCATGCACTATACTGTTTTCTTCACACGTTAAAGGAAGGTTTTTGAAATTGTTACCTTTTCTTGGAGAACATTAAAAGACTCCAATTTGTGAGCTATGCAGTGCATAATCCTACTAGATAATAGTTGTTTATGCATTTCTCAATTATATTGCCTTGTAAGAAAGCCAATATTTACAATGATGTGGAAAAATACTGAAAGATTTTTTTTTTTTCTTTGCAGTAGGTTGATTTGATTGACTTTGAACTCTATGTGATGCCAATGTGTGTTGGGCTGTTTTATTGAAAGTGGTGAAAGAAGGGCAAGCAGTGTTTATAGAATCTTTACTTTTTCCCTGGGAATCCTCCTCATTCTGCTCCTGTCAGGCCAGGAGTAGGTATTGGAGTCACTATAGATTTCACTGTTAACTATGACCAGAGATCTGACAAGTATGCAGGTGTTCAAAGGTTCATGAGTTAAAATGCTGAAACCTTTGATGAATTTTTGATGGCTGCATTTTTAATACAGGTTGACCTTCTTCTTTTGAGGCTGCATGCCAGATTAATTGATAAATAGTAGAAGTCTGGAGTGCTGGGTTCTCCTAAGCAAAACAAGTAGGAAAATCCATAAAAACCTGCCTTTCTGCCTTCTTAGAAGTACTTTTTAAAAAGGCAAAATTTAAAGTGGTTCTAACTCTATCCTTTCGCCTCCTGTTCGAAGACCAAAATCTGCTGTGTTGTTTTATAGAGACTGGTCATTGTATTCAAAAAGCTTACATGAAGGTGTTAAAATTGAAGCCTAGAGAAGATTTTCATGTAGAGATCATGTGAATCTATTGATAATGTTCATATCAGGAACTGTTCCACAAATACAATTATAAATTATATAAAAAGAAATGATAAAAATCTGGCTATGAAGAATAGGAGAGGAAGAAACATTTGATTAAGTTGACTTACTTTTGTTGTTCCTCTGTGACAATTATTATTTTTGCTCCTTGTTATCCTCTGTAGATCTCCAGCTATATTATTTCCATAATCATCATAACTATTTCTGTGAAGTAGGAAATCAAAGTAATCAATTTTGCAAAGCTAAATTTGATAAGCCACAAAGGATAACTTACCTCTTTTAATTTAATGAGTCATCAAGTCCAAAGTTATCTGTTTTTTTTTTTTTTTCCGCCATGGACAAGTGGCCCAATAAATAATTGACATCTTTATCCAGTTCCGTGGCAGCTTTAGAGAGATTGCAAATACTGAGTCAATTTCATAATACTGGCTTTGTTATAGTGGCAGTGCCTGTTCTTTAACTTTTTACTTTTTTTTTTTTTTTCAGTTGTTACCTTTTGCTTGTTTTGTCTCCAGCAGAATTTGGTGATGTGGCCTTGCCCCCAGTATGGAAGCTAAAGCAGCAAATGCTGCTGGCACTTTGACATTTCTCCCCACTCACCCAGGCAATCTGGGTGAGCTCTCCATGGTCCTGGATTTGGGGTTTTGTTTGACATCAAGGAGAGCTTTCTAGATTTGTGAGATTTTGAAAGCTATTTTGAAAGATCGCCTTTCTCCAAGAGTACTCATAAAATTGTTTTGACTAATAAGGATCATTGAAATTTTGAAGTTTTTTTTTACTGAAGTTCTCAGAATTCTCCTGAGTAATTCATTCTCTTAACTGTTTGGATATTCTTTTTTTTTTTTTTTTTATATACAAGCATAGTTGCTTGTCTTGCAATTGAATGCCATTTTTTCTAGTTTAGTGAACTAAAAAAATGCTCACTTAATTCTTCTAGTAAAAAAATCATTGATTTGTGAACCTTGAATCATTCATCAATGAAATACATATTTTACTTGAAAACTTATTAAATAAACCTGTGGTATACAGCCGATAGACTAAGGTATAAGGAAGACTATAGTGAAAAAGCAATATCTTTGCAATAAAGGAGTTATATTTTGCTTTAAGTATACAATGTGATATGTCATAACCAGTGAGTAGAAATCATACTGATGACACAGTGTGTACATTGTAAATGAGTGTTGTGGACCTCAAAGCATAGAACAATCAGTGTGAAGCAAGTTTAGGTTTTATTTTAATATATCTTATATAGTAATACTGTGTGTCAGGTACCGCTTAAGTATTTTACAATAATTAACCCATTTAGTTTAATTTCAACAAGAACCTTATGAAGCATATAGTACTATCACCCCATTTCACAGATGAAAGAAACTGAGGCAGAAGATTAAGTAAATTGCTCAAGTTTACATAATCAGTTAAGTTATAGAACTGAGATTTAAATACAGGTACTCGGGTTCCATAATCCATGCATTTAAATTTAACCTCTACTTTTTCCTAGTGTGGAAGACATGCTGAGAGAGGCATCAAACAGAGCTTAAAGTGATAATCATGATCTGAGAAAACATGAAAGGAGTTTAATAGGCAGTTTTAGGGTTGTCATCAAGGAAAAGTTAGGCCTTTGGTTTTATTCCCATTGGTTTGATGTCTACAGTCACTACATGGGAAATTACTAAGTGAAGGTCCTAAGTGACAATAGAGAATGGAGTTCGAGAGGAGAAATGAAAAAAGCCAACAGTTTAGAATTAGAGACACTGTAAGATGTATAAAGGAAGCCTGGTCAAATAAACTTATAAAGAATTATGGAGAGAGAAATACTATAGTAATCAGATGGGGCACTAGGATTCAAACAGTTGGGTTTTTTTCCTCTAGATAAGTTTTATGATTAAAAAAAAGTTTCATGATTATTATGCTAATAGTTGTTACTTAGATACTGTTTACCACATGACAGGCATTTTGTACTTTACATATATTGGCTCAATTACTCTCATGAATATTATGAAGTAGATAAAATTATCACATCCATTTTCCACAGGAGGAAACTGAGGCCTAAGGAGGTTGAGACACCTAGTGAAGGTTGCTGACATGGTAGTTGTAAGTTGGTGCCAATACCCACAGCTTGGCAGCAGAACCCGCACTCCCAATCTCTGTGGTTTCCAAGAAAGTTTTCAGATGGGTTGACTATACTGTCAGCATTCCTAATCTTTGCAACTTCTTAAAATTTTTCTTTGTTGTAAAACTCTCAAGTGCTCTCTGCCCCATTTAGACTTCATAAACTATCTTAATTTGTAAAATCTAGAATTATCTAAGAGGTTCACTGATTCATAGTTTCCATGGTAGTAAATGGTAAACTATTGTATCAGCCACTGCACTGGTCCAGGAGATTTGTTGGCCATCCTCATGTTGTAAAATAATAACATTTAGGCTCAGATTTGTTACTGAAAATCACAATGCTTGTGAATGGCTAGGATGGGTCTTATAATTCCTTCATCAGGACTTTTGCCAGAAAACTTGCCAGGGAACTTAAAATATATGAGAGGATTAAAAAAATTACATTCAATAAGCATTTTCCTCTAAATCTTCATTACTAGTAATTTTTTGATGGCTTGTTACCTATGGTTAAAGGTATATCTTCAGAAACATGGAAAATTTTTTGCGAAGCATTAAGCAGAAACATGCATTATGCCAACAGTGTTGTTTAGGAAAGTTAATTATGGTAACATCAATGACAATAAGAGTGGAGAGTCTAACTTTACAAATTTTATAAGAGGAAATTCTAGATACTAGAGTATTATCCTTTTGGTTGGGTGAAGAAGCCCTTTGGAGAATCTGAAAATCATTTACTATCTTCCCCCAAATATATACACAGTTTGCAAAGGACTTCTAGATTTACTTATAAATAAATAAATAAATAAATAAATAAGTAAATAAATAAATTAAAACACATGTGTGTATATATATATATCTTCTGAAATTGCTGATTTTGTTGTTTGGTTGTTGGTAATTATTGGTGAGGATGATAAGATTGTCATCAAAGAGAACTGAAATTTTGATTTGCTGAGGATCAAGGAAGAGTCTCCTTTTCCAAAGTTACCCAAAGACTAGGTGGAAGAACGTCAGAGCAGTGGGAAGTTTGGGAGTCATTTCTTGTTGATCTGAAGTTTAATCATTTTTTATATGGCACAGATCAGGATCATAATGTTATATTCGTGATTTCCTGTCTTTCTTTGGTATTGTAGAAATACAACCATAATTTTTGGTTTAGAACAGAATGTGCAAACACATAGTTTATTTTACGTTTTAATGTAGTCTTTAATTCTATTTGAGAATTGCTTACAACTAAACTGTACTTCCCAAAAGCAGGCATAAGATTAATCTACAGTCTGAGTCATTGTCTACACATCTTTAGCTTAATCTATTCTATCAACATCTCTATGACCTTTGTAATCCTTTGACTGCATTTTATTGCTGTTGCCCTTAAAGCCAATTACTACTTATAGATACAGTGCTGTCGTTCTGAAAGACTTCTGAAATGTGAGGTCTGTATAATGAAAAACCCTTGTTATTAAGGTATGGCCAGGACAGTTACTCGAGTAGGGTAACACAGAGTGTTTGAGTTAAAAAAAAAAATTAAAAAAACACACAAAAAAACACAAAAAAATGTGTAGGGGAGGAGAGGAGAAAAACAAGAAGGTGGGTCAGGAACACATGAAGTAAGTTCGGCCCAGTGGTATTTTAGATAAATCAAATGTCAGAGGACAGTGTTTGGGCATAGCTTCTGAAGGCATTAATGTCTATGTATCCACTCCTTTCTGGAGTGGAAATAAGAAGCCATTTGTCTTCTACCTTTGGAGTCCATTGAGTTGTTCCCTGTGATCTTGGTTTTTTCTTACCACCTACCCCCATAGAATTAGATTTTTTCCTTAAACTATTGCTAAGCCTATGCAATAATAGCAATTTCAGGATAATGGCCTCATGTTCTACTTGTTTCAGTCAAACAAAGAAATTCCTGGTATGAAAATTAGTCATGTTAATGAGATAACAGATGAGCCTATTTGTGATGCTTTGAGTGACATGTATAAAGGGAAAGTAACATAGAACATCCATATAAAAGTGCCTTTCAAAATTGGGCTCCCAAATTCTTATCCAAATGTAAACTGCGTCCCTCCTCATTTACTGACCAAATGACAGGTTTTATTAGGCTTGCATTATTTTTTAAAACTTTAATTGGTTAACATAAAATTAAAACATAACATAAAATTGGAAATGCCATATAAAAATTGAGATTTTGTTCTCTAGAAACAACAATACTGGGAATCTGACGACAGCAGGTGCGCCCTCCTCCAGAGCAGCAGTCCACTGAGACTGTGTGTGCCTGCGCTGTTGTCCTCTCCTGCCCCACAGTTGTCATCAGGCCTCTTCACTCATTGACATTCTCTGCCTTAACCCCAGGGGCCCTTCAGTTTACAACCTCTGCTCTAGTGCTCCATCATAGTCACTTACTGAACAACAACAATTGTAAGTTGAGCCCACCTTCTGGAGTACTATTTGATTACAAGAACACAAAAAGAGAAAAGCGCTGAACTTGAACCACTGCACTTTACAAGAGGTAGAGAAGACATCTCAAAAGACCTAGTTCTTTGGGCACAGCTGACCTAAGTGGTGTTAGATAGATTGCTTTTATTACATAAAGGGAGGGGCATGAATGGTTCTTTTGCCCTAAGATGTTAACCCAGATCCTGGGTATACTTACACTTTATCAGATTGTAAGGCATCTCTCACTTTATTTACACAATTTTCAACAAGCCAAAATTGCCAATTTATAAAAATCATGTAAAGGCCAGCCACGATTTGGGGAAACAAGTGGCATGCCATGCTTTTCCCTTGTGAATTAGCAATGTTTCTCCCGGAGGTTATCACCTGAGACATTAAGGGACAAAGGTTTTCATCTGAGACTGCTGTGACTCTGAAAACGGTAATGTTAACTTGTCTAGTTGTGAGAAATAGGTTGGTTAGCTAATGTAGAATATTTTATTAAGAGTGAAACTGGTGGGGTTGTTGGCTTAGTGAGTATTTGATCAGGGTGTGATGGCATTACTTAAATTATGTAGATACTCAATAAGATATTCAGAGTGTCTGCAGTGAGTAAAGTGTTTCTACCACGAACACCATCAGGTACGCTATAATGTAATATGAAATGTTCTTGTCCATATTATACTAATGGATATCGGAGCTACACTGCTGAACTCATTTTGATCGATTGCTCTGGTCTTGCTTCCTTGCTTGTTTCTCTCTTTCTGGTTATTTTATAATGGGAAACCAGAAAGCTAGGTTCAAAGATTTAAAATGCCTTTGGAATTCAATGAAATGGATACTTACAAATGATTTTAATAGTACCTTGATACTGTAAATATTGCCCAATTACTTATCATCAGGGTCTTATTTTGATTTTATTTCTTGTCAGACACAAAACAGAGCCATTCAGAACAGGTGGAATTCTGTCAGATGCTCAAACACAACTTCAGTTGTGCCAGATTCTGCCCTCAGCAATGTGAGCAAACTTCAAACAGAAATGCACATGAATAGTTAAAGGAAAATGCTGGATCCCACCTGTTGCCTTTTCTGTGAAGTAATATGTCTATAATGTTTATAAATTTTAATAACCCATACAGGGCTTTATCTTTCAACATTAAATTTATATTATCTTAAAGTTTGACTTCTCCAGGCGATGCATTTTATTCTCTAGTATCTTAGAGAATCTATCCATCTACTAATGTGCAGTCATTCATAAAGAATTAAAGTTTTCTCTTATCAACCAATTATCAACATATTTATAAGTATATTGAAATCTTCATTTTCAGTGTGATGTTTATCTGACTTAAGATCATGATCCTTATTGAGGGCTAGAGGCACATAAACACACTTCATAGAATCAACAAATAAAATGTTGATGTTTACCCTTTGTTCCCCATGATGATAATTGAAGTAAAGGTGCTTTTGGTGCGTTAAAATCTCACAGTGATAACAATTAAATGAACAAAATCATTAGCCTGAGAATAAATATATGAATACTAGCCTCATCTTTTCTGCTGCTTATAGCTGATAACACCAAGTATTACCTGTAAATCTTATGTCTTAGAAACAAAGAATGTATCTCAATGCATGGCCAATTAAAGGGAAAAACCTAACAAGCAAGCTATTGTTATTACTGCCTGCAAGTTTATTTGTTGTTATTACCGCATGTAAGTTTAAATCCAGAGGTAGAATTTTTGGTTTTAGTGAACGTTGTCTAGAAATCATTTTATTATGGCCCTTGGATTTGAAAGAAGATTTTGGTAGATTTTTGCTGGGGAAAGAAGGAAATGAAAAGGAAACAATTTCTACCTGATGTCAGAACCACACGTTTTAAATGACACTTTTTCACTCCTTTGATTTCAGTTTACAAGCATTGAGAAAGGAGAAATCCCGAGATGCTGCTCGCTCCCGCCGGGGAAAAGAAAATTTTGAGTTCTATGAATTGGCCAAGTTGTTGCCTCTTCCTGCAGCCATCACTAGCCAGCTTGACAAGGCATCCATCATTCGACTTACAATTAGCTATCTGAAAATGAGGGACTTTGCTAACCAAGGGGACCCTCCGTGGAACTTGCGAATGGAAGGCCCTCCACCTAACACATCAGTAAAAGGTAAGTTTTAAGCCCCTGTTTGTTCTGGAATATGGTGGTCGATAGGTGTCTCTAAGATGAAATGTTTACCATCATCCTTTCTTCTTTTCCTGCATATCAAATCCTTTAAAGGGATACAAATGTGGAAATCTGAACTCTGCATGAGAAAGACACCATGTGAAGGTGAAATAAACCTCTTCTATTTCTTTTTTATTTTCAAAACGTCTGTCAGCCTAAATATTCTATCACTTGATGCAAGGCTTCAGAGAAAGGAGAATGAAATGACTTACATTAAAATGCTTCTTGGGTTCAATTTGCGTTATGCTAATTTATGCAAATTATTACTGATGGGTGGAGTACAAGAATATTTGTTAAAGGGTGGAACTAATATCTTCTGTCTTTAGTAACCAAAGAAAGGAAGGAAGCTGAGCCCAACTGTAGTAGGCATTTTGAGTAATGACTTTATTGACTAATAAAACAAATAATTCATGTTAATGTTTCAAGTTGCCATACATAATGCCCAAGATTTGTAAATCTAAACCTATGTTTGTCCTCCCGATCCTTGGTGCAGTCACTCTTAAAACTCACTAATGAAAGATTTTAGGCCTTCTTCATTCTGATATGCAAGAGAGGTATTTCTTACGTGTTAGTGAAATTTCTAGTAATTTATAGCATGTTTAGCATGTGAATATGCATGCGTATCTTTATTGATGTATATGTGATATTGGCCATTGATTCTCTGTCTTAAACGATGTGTTATTCAAGGCTTAGGACTCAAGGGATCTGCTAGTTTCTTGTGCTCTAACCTTGTCTCTAGACCCTTGGTGGGCATAAGCTGGATAATTGGGAAAATTGTGGGCAACTCTGGGAGAGGAATTAGGTTCTTTTGTTAAGTGATGACACCTTGACAGTGACCTTTGAAGTCCCTGTGCTCATGGCTTTTGTAGGAATTTTGTAGGAATTGAAAGGGTTCTACTGGGGAGCCCTGACCTCTTAGAGGATACAGAGGATACAGATTAAAATGAAGGATCCAAAGCAATGACTATTTACAATTGTGTGCTTAGAAGTGTCATCATATGTGTATCCATGCATGTGTAAATCTGGTTATATCTCTGCCATTGGTACTTGCAATGTTTCTTACGCTTACGAGAGAAGGAAAATCATAATTTAAATTCTAGGTGCTATTTTCCTCTAGAGCAGGGCAAATATTTTCTGTAATGACTATATAGGAAATATACAGGCTTAGGCTTTGAGGGGCTCTGAACTGTGCCACAGTAGCACGAACTCAGCCATAGACAATGTGTAAACAGCAGGGTGTGGCTGTGCTCTAATAAAACCATGCGTAACAAAATAGGCAGCTGCCCCCAGATTTGGCCCACAAGCCATAGTTCACAGATTATCTCTCTAGAGTGTAAGAATGGCATTCAGAAGCTGAGAACATAGAACAGAGTTAGCTGTCAAGGGCTGGATGTCAGTGTAACATAGCACAGTATGGACAAACTAAGGCACATTCATGCTGTCCCTTTTCAGCCCTTCTCCTCTGAAAAATGTAGATGTCAACTTGGTAATATATCAATCTGTGTTCCAGATGCTAAAGTTGTGGCAAATTTTCCCAAGCTGAAGATGTGAATGTAATCTTAGTAAATATACTGTATCCATAAGAGTTTATTCATTAGACTGCCTTCATGTTTATTCCAAATCATACAAGATGAAAGGGTAGGTGCAACAGGGTAGAAGTCACGGAATGTACAAAATACGTCCTTATTCTTCGCTTTGAAATGGACTGATTAAGGGACTGAACTTGTATGAGGTTGTTTAGCACAGTTATCTTTTTATTACCACTTATTTATTTATTTTGAAAGAGAACTAGAGAGCTACTGAGTGGGAGAAGCAGGGGGAGGGAGGGAAGGGGAGGAGAGAGAGAGAGAGAGAGAGAGAGAGAGAGAGAGAGAGAGAGAGAGAGAGAGAATCGCAAGCAGGCTTCACACTGCTGGCGCAGAGCCCAATGTCAAGCTCGAACTCAGGAGCTGTGAGATCATAACCTGAGCTGAAATGAAGAGTTGGTTACTTAACCAACTGAGCCATCCAGGCACACCTCCATTTTTCTCTTTTTTAAAGGAGCTGGCAGTTTATAGGCTGCCTTGGTAGTGGTGGTTACCAAAGTAAAAAGTGGTTCCATGGTTTGTCCATTATTCTGCAATGTGATAACCTTGCTTACTTTTATTTTATTTTATTTTTTTAAATTTTAATGTTTATTTTTGAGACAGAGAGAGAGAGAGAGAGAGACCAAGCTCAAGTGGGGGAGGGGCAGAGAGAGAGGGAGGCACAGAATCTGAAGCAGACTCCAGGCTCCACGGTGTCAGCACAGAACTCCATATGGGGCACAAACTCACGGACCACGAGATCATGACCTGAGCGGAAGTTGGAGCCTAACTGACTGAGCCACCCAGGCACCCTCCCCTTGCTTACTTTTGGAATCATGACCTTGTAGAGATGCAAAATTACAGCTCATGTAAAACCATGCCCTCATATGTAGACCGGGGAAATGTTACAGAAACAGTTTACAGTTAAGTATTAGCAGATCTTAAGCTAGATTCCATTGTTTCACCTTTCTGTCTAGAGCTCTATCACATCATATCGTTTCTAGAAATTTTATTTGATTTGCATCCCCTTTATCAAGCATGCCAGGTGAGAATTCTCTCAGCTTCTGACTGTGACTGATCATTCATTTTTACTTTATGGACTTCAGTCAGTCAAACTCTAAACTACTCATGATCAAGATGGATAAAAAACAATAAAATATGGTCTGTGCTCTCATGGGCATTTCAGTCTATGAAAGGACATACTGATGTCAAGGAGAAAAATGGGGAGGTTAGGGTGGATATTTAAGAGTCTGGAAGGAGATAAGAGATTTTATTATTTTGAGAATTCCATCCAGATAATGGCAGAACATCCAATTCGGTACATGTGTACTCCCACTATCAGTAAACTGATGATAGTGAAGGTGTGAAGCATAGTGACTCTATCCAGTTGACTCTGGCTCTCAAAAGTTGCTAGGAATGCAGTGGACACTTTCTGTGAATTGGTTCTGCTGTACAGTATGTGTATACTTTATTGCTCTACTCTCATTCTTTAATGCAAACCTGTTCCTCATTCTGATCAAACATTCATGAAACAACATCAAAAGAAATTCATTTTAATTTATTAAGGTCTTCTGTGTTGTGCCCTTGAAGAAGTTCATGTGGATAAACAAGCTTATATAAATAGCCTGCAGCATCATGTGAAGTGCAGTTCATAATCCAACAATAAAACGATAGACATTAGACTTTGTGCTTCTCCAAGCAGTCTCTTGAATAAACCTAAAGGCGTTTGGAAATTTATATGAAAAGTACTTACACGACGCAGGCAATGTTTTTTTTTTTTTTAATGTGATGAGTTGTTCACGTTAATAATTAAATTTCAAAGCTTAAATTTAAATTTGTCCCACACAACTATATAGAAATTTAATCATTTTAATTTACTGCTTCAGAAAGGTCCTTCACTCTGCCCTGTATTCATCACATCTTTTCTTAAATGTCTATAAAGGTTGATGAGTTTGTTTTGTGATGCCCATTCTGTATAGATTATTACAAGTTATGCTTGCAGAAAGAACACTCAGGTGACAGTGTGTAATATGTCCCGAGTCAATTACTTCATGGAAATGATATGTTAAGCAATTGGAAGGTAACAGATAGTCTTTTCCATGATTTTAGAAATATCTGTATTGTTATAATACAGATCAAATCTACAATGAACATTATGCATTATTCAAGAAATGACCAGGCATTCTCAGCAGTGTTTCAGCTAAATAACTGATGATTGTAACCTTTAAAGAAATCTCATTGTGGTGACTGTTGGTAAATCACCTCTCCATTCATAGTAATCTCTATTTAGAGGCTATCTAGAAACCATTACATATTTTATTAATCTTAAAAGCAATAGCTGGTGATTTGACATTTGCTAAAACTAGATAAATTTTCTGTCTTTTTAATATCACAGACTTCAGTCAATTTTCGGTGTGTGTCTGCTACAACTCTATTAATCCAGGAATATTTACCACTGTAAGCATAAGTCTTACTTCAATTTGAACACGGCAGCTTTTAAACAACAATTTGTGTATGTGTGTGACAGGCGACAATGCTCAAATATGTAAAATAGAAGACATTTTTAGCCTTCGGAAGGAAATGGTTGAAAAATACTGCAAGACAACTGGTGATTGAAATCGACTGAACACGTTACGGAAGAACTTTACTATTTTCATAGTAAATTTCATACTAAATTTCATATATTACTATTTCATAGTAATTTTCATATTTCATATTTTCTTCACTATTTTGGGCCCTTACTGTGAATTAAGTGGTGGATATTTCTGAGAGGAGAGGCCTGCGGGTACTTATTTAAGGAATACATGATCTATCCTTAGCCAAAGACCAGACTGTTACTTTTGCAATCACGTTTAAGGGTTCGGTTTGAAACAGCCATGTGTAGCCGCTGAGTCTGTGACATCCTTCAGAGTAACTCTGAACTACTACAATACTGGTTGTTCCCAAAACTTAGAACTCTTTTTCTAAAATGCTATCTGTTTCCATAGAAGGTAGAGAATCCAAGACTGAGTGATTGTTCTTCTTGGTCTAAGCAGCTCCCAAAGGTCTTCTAGTTCCTGTTCAGGCATTTTACTGTGTACGGACACGTGTACTTCGACCAACTGACATTCATACTCGGGGGCAAGTGTCCTATTCCTCATTATTGAAAAAAAATGTGAAATGCGATTTCTTAGAATCAGGGTATAGCATGTACATCAGCCTGTGGTGCTCTTTATTGTTACACAGGAAAATGGTAGTGCCCAGACTGAACCCTTAGGTTCTGAACAAAAGCTTCCAGTAGGGGTAGGAGAAGAGGAGACAAGATAGAGACTTGCTTCTTGTGTGGTTCCTATTCTCGCCTCCACCACCTTCAGTACACTGGGGGCCCATCTCCCTGCTTTAGTCTCGAGTTTCAGTCACCTCAGTCCAAAGGGGCCAACCAAAAGCTGAGCTGCCAGTGTTCACTCTTGTTTGTTTTGGTAGCAAGTGCCAGGTTTTACTAGTACATGGCAGTATGATGTGATATAATTGCCTTTTCTTAGGTATGCTTCTGGGAACTTTTTCATTACATACTGCTCTCCTTTCTAGTGGAGGGAATACTTCTGAAGGAAGTTCATTTAAGAACTAAGCTTTTACTGTATTTTCATCATCATAGGACAGGCATTGTTTATATCGCCATGCTTTCCTAGGATTCTCATCTCTGAAACTGGGCATGAAGGGCTTTCTGACAAATGAGGGCTTAGTGATGGCAGAGGAAGTCTCTGAGACTATAATTTTGTGCAGATTCCTATTTCTTTCAGGAGAAGCTTTGCTATCTGCGGAGGGGGACTCTGGTCCACCTTCAGAATGAAGCATGCAAAAGCACTGATGGTTTCTTCACGTGTGCCACTGTCAGAGTTCAGTCACCGTTACCTTCAGTGCACCTGGCACTGTTGGGCATCCAGAATTACCCTCCACTCCAAACACTGATTCCGCGGAAGCCTCTTTGTGAGAGTGATGACTGAGAATGTGTGCATACTCAGGCGTCCTAGTCCGTCATCGCCAGGGCAACAAGCAGTCCGAATGTCACAGTGGCACGCCACAAAGCTTTTATTCCTCTTGTTGCTGTGGTTCATTCTGGAGGTTGGCAGATTTAGGCTGAGCTTAGCCGGGTGGTTTACTTCGTGCCACAGCTCTGGCTGTGCTCAGGGTTCAGCTCTGGTCTGCCCCCTGTCAGGGGACAGCAGAGATTTGGGAGAGGTTCTTGTCATGGTGATGGCAAAGGTGTCAGAGGGATGAGCCAAAACATAACACCTCTTTTACAGAATGTTTTGGCGGACACCTCTGGAAATGTGGCTAAAAGAGTGTACGTGTACTTCTGCATCCCGCATCGGGATTCGGCGGTCTGCCCCTCTATATGCCGTCGTCATCTTTTTCCCCAGCAGTACCGAATACCTCAGACCATACGTTTGTGCCTTTGTACATCCTATCATCTAACCAGAATGCCCTTTTCCTTCTTGTCGTTTTACTGAACTCTTGTTCACCTTTGAAAACACAGCTCACCTGTCACTTTGTTAGGTAAATCTTCTCTCCTTCCCCAGAACAGTAGTCATTTGTTCCTAATAGGTTACTGTGACAGTCTTCTCTTGCTTTAGTATCCATTCATAATCCTTTTCTTATGATCCTTGTCTCTCTATGCAGACTGTGAGCTACTTGAGGGAGCAGTCTGGGGTTTTATACATGTCTTTATCTCCATTTACAGTACCCAGGAAAGTACGTATTTAACCGAGTTTTTATTTTTAAATTTTTGTTTATTTGTTTTTGAGAGAGGGAGAGAAATCACATAAGCAGGGGAGAGGCAGAGAGAGAGGGAGAGACAGAATCCCAAGCAGGCTCTGCCCTGGCAGCACAGAGCCCCATGTGGGGCTCTATCCCATGACAGTGAGAGCATGACCTGAGCTGAAATCCAGAGTTGGACACTGAACCAACTGAGCCACCCAGGTGCCACAACCATGTGTTTAAATTATATAGTACCAAGTCATATCTTGATATTGCTATTAGTGAGAAGAATAATGCTGATGGAAAATGTGGGTGGGTCTAAGTCATAAGCTAGGATGAAGAAAGAAAAGAGTGAAGAAAGAAAAAACTGAAAGGAAGAAAAATGGAGGGAGAATGATGGGAATAGCGTGAAACCAAGGGGGGAAATACAGTGGATAGAGTAGGAGCTAGGAGGTTGGTACCCCTTGCCTGGGATCAGCTGCCTTCCCCTGCCAACTTGTTTCTCTCGTGTAATGTACAAGCTGAGGAATTGACACTTAAAAACAATATTCTTAAGAAACCCATGTCTTGGGTATATAAATTCAAGTTCATTCGACCAGTATCTGAGTACTTTCTCTTGGTAAGTCCTCTGACTCCTTTGCTAGTAATGTGGGGGCATATAATAGAGAAGGTGTAAGGCAGAGTCCTGTCCTTGGAGGTATTTACCATTTATTGAGAAATAAATAAAACTAAATAAACCACGTGACCTGGGTTACAAAGGCCTCTCTAGACCTCAGTTTCTCATTTGAATTTCCTTTTTGTGAATTTTCTGGTTTGGATGATTACTGACTGTCTAATCCCAAACCCCAATTTCTGAGAAAGGATTTAGTAATTATTGTCTTTTTTTTTTTTTTTTTAATTTTTTTTTTCAACGTTTTTTATTTATTTTTGGACAGAGAGAGACAGAGCATGAACGGGGGAGGGGCAGAGAGAGAGGGAGACACAGAATCGGAAACAGGCTCCAGGCTCGGAGCCATCAGCCCAGAGCCTGACGCGGGGCTCGAACTCACGGACCGCGAGATCGTGACCTGGCTGAAGTCGGACGCTTAACCGACTGCGCCACCCAGGCGCCCCTAGTAATTATTGTCTTAAATTAGACTCTCCTGAGAGTCAGGTTTTTTTTGAAGCTGTTTATTAATAATTTCAAAAGCCACATGCTCTAACTCTTCGTGTTCTGCTAATATTTCTGTTTTCCTTCTCCCTCCATCCCTCTCTGTCTCTGTCTCTGTCTCTGTCTGTCTGTCTCTTTAAATTTACTTACTTTGAGAGAGAGAAAGAGAGTGCACACTTAAGCTGAGGAGGGGCAGAGAGAGGAGGAGAGAAAGAATGCCAAGCAGGCTCCATACTGTTAGCGCAGAGCCTGATGCAGGACTTGATGCATGGCTCGAACTCAAAAACTGTGAGAACATGACCTGAGCTGAAATCCAGAGTCAAACACTTAACCGACTGAGCCACCCAGGTGTCCCCTTCCTTCTCTTTTACTTTATTTTCCTTTACATGGAGGTATCATGTCTCCCTGGTGTCTTGGGTTCAAAAAGGTATGACATAGTTCCTTCTCTTAAAAGATTTTGTCTGTTGAGTATCAAGATTTGCATACATGCAATCATTATAAATAAAAAAGAGGACAATAGTGCAGCGCACAATGAAGTTTTAAATTAAATAAGCCAAGCGCCAAATATATGATATGGGTAAAATACAAATCTAAAACTTGATATATTTTTTATTTGCTTTTTACTCTTAACAGAATTGCAGGGGACATACTTAGATTCCATATCACATTCAGCTTATTTTAAGAAGTCTAGTGGTTCTTGGTAATGTGATATTTTACTCATGGCATCGCCTTATACTGCATTGTACTTAGTTATTTGGGATTTGGAAGTGTATGTGCCCTGTTTTTAGGGCTGGGCTTCCCTAACATGTTTTTGTTAGCCTATCACCTCTTGCAAAGCACAATATAAGTTTCAGTACTCTGCAGATACCAATATTTCATGGGTATAGCAAAGAAGGAGTCACCTCTGACTGCTTTATATGATTGAAATTGTACTGTGGCTTTAATTTTCAGAAACAGCTTTCTAGATACTGTGCATAACTCTTGGCTGTGCCTTAATAAACATGTGGTGACCTCCACCTGTAAAACTAATGTGGCTTTGAATACTGATTGACTGCCGCTTTTCGCATCCTTTCTGGGTCCATAATATGTCAGTGAATGTCAGAGGCTGGGCAGGAGAAGGCCAAAAGAATTTGGGGTTTAAAGATCATACAGATCATCTGTTTCAATCCTCCTACACTTGTGTTGAGAAAACTGATAGAGAACGTTAGTGATATAAACAAAGTCAGTAACAAACTTGGCGCTAGGATTTGGACCCCTGGAGTTCCAATTCAGTGCATCTTCTTCCATAATAAAGAGCGTATCTTTCTCAGTTCAGCACATGTTAGCAGCTGTCCTTCGATATCCTCTTTCCCCATTATACATGAACATATATGCACATATATGGCCCATGTGTTGAGACCAGCCTTTTTTAGATCAAATGCTATTACATTGCAATTCACAAAACATTTTGAGGCCATCCAAAGGCAAAGGTGTTATAGTTGAATGGAAACAAATCCTTAATAAGGCATTAAATGCTAAAATTAAGGGAGACTGTGTGAGGGTGTATTGGAACTCTCTGCACTCACTTTGCAGCTATTCTATAAATCTAAAATAGTTCCAAAATAAAAAGATTATTTTTTTAGAAATGCACCATAATTTACTCTAATGACAGAAATGTAAGAAAACCAAAACTCTACCCAAATGGAAACTTGTTCTCTCCCAGTTTCCTGCCTCTTCAACTGGTCACTGTTGAGTTCTCACAGGCTCACCCTTCTCCAGGGCTTCATTAATGGTTGTCTTGTTTAAGAAATGTGATTAACCGACAACTACAATATCAATCAGGATATGGAAGAAAGAAAATTGATTGAACCGTTTACACAGTTTGCTTAAAAAGTTTATAGATGACCGATTCCCATCAATAAGGAGTCACATGAGCAAGTTTTACGCTCTGGTTTTTCTCCCTCCTTTCTTCAGTGAAAGTTATCATGAGTGTTAACACTGTCTAGTCTTCACACTCTGCTCAACGATCGTCCAAAAGGGGAAGTTAGAAAGCCAAGACAAAAACTAGTTAACGGACTCTAGGACAGGGGTCAGCAAGCTTTTTCTGTGATGGACCAGATAGTAAATAATTTAGCCTCTATGGGCCATGAGGTCTCTGCTGCAGCTACTCCAGTCCACTGTTAGAGTGCAAGGGCAGCCACAGGCCGTCCGTAACCGACTGAGTACACCTGTATTTCAATAAAACTTTATTTGTGAATGCTGAATTCTAATTTTGGCATATCATGAAATCTTGAGTTTTTTTTTTTTTTAATTATTTAAAATGCTTTTCAGTTCTAAGTTTATGGGCTGTATAGAGACAGGTAGCAGGCTGGATCTGACCTGTATGCTGTAGTTTGCCAAGCCCTTTGAAGAGCTTTAGAACTGGAAGGGACCTAGGTACTTTTTGTAGAACCCATGGTGGTAAGCAGCGTAATGCTGATTGTAAAGGGATGAAACTTGGATTTGTTTGAAAAGTGTATTGATGACAATGAATGCTGGTAACATGCTTTATGAAACATTTTTGGATTTGTTTTTGTCATCTTCAGAGCTAATATGTGAGCGTATAATCTTCTTCCTACGATAGCCAGCATAACTGAATTGTATGCCAGCCAATGGTGTAATAGTTAACAGTTTTCTGGGTTTCCGTGCATGTATATTGTTTTGTGTTAGTGTGCATTGCTGAAAAACTAAGTGTAAAGTCATGCTAAGTCATTGGCTTAGCCTGGCTTTTTGTTTTGCTCGCTTTTTCAGTTTAATGTAGTAAATGATCCAAACTGGGGCTATGCAGAGTCTCCTATAGATGAAGGATCTTATTAAAAAAGAAACATGATTAAAGCTTTGTCTACATGGGACTGTTGCTCAGCCATTTTGACTTACCTAATCAAACAACTGGTCAGTTCGGTTAAATAATTGTTCTGATTGATTTCCCTACATAATTTGTTAAGTGTTTTACTGATTCAAATGAAGGCTTGAGGCATGATCTGGCTATAGGGATCATTAGAAATAAGAAATTTGGGATTTGTGTATAAGAAATCCAATGTTATGAACATTAGAATGAGTAAGATTGGTAAAGCTGAATTAGGTTCAATTCTGCCTACAAATAACTACCTCCAAAGCCATGTGTACATGAAGTGGAAAAATAGGGTTGCACTGTATAGTATAGTTTAATTTTCCCCACTTACTAATGTGAACATGTTACTGAAGTACTAAAACTCAGTCATGGGGAAATACTGCTGTGGTCTTCTGCCATTGTCCCTTGAGACTGTCAATCACTGGGTGTTGAGCGAGTGCTCAAAGTGCTCCCCACTCACAGTAGTGGAGGAAATGAAAATTTGGGAGATTATAGTCCTCACTTCCCAAAGCACTACAGAGACTTAAAAATATATTTTTCAGTAATGTTTTGTAATTAAAGCACATCGCTCCAATATAATTTTACAGTTTGGGAAATAAGGCCGTGTTGAATATCGGCACTGATGATGAAAACAGACTGTGTACACAGTTTGGCTTTTATATAAATACTTTAAAATATTGGCTTTCTTCAATAAAAATAGATGAATAGTATCCAGGCTTTTACAAGAATTTTAGCATAAAAGCAAAATTGCTATCATTTTTATTTTGAAAAGAGACATGAAGATCACATAACAAAATGTGTAAAATGCCGTATGTTCTAGAGAGCTGTGATAGAAAACGAGGATGTAGACGCAGGTAAGCCTCACTATGGGCGTACGCAGGACCTTGTGTAAAGGGGTTCAGTGATGTTTTCTTGGTTTACACCTGACCGAACGTGCCCTTCATTGTCTTTCCTATGGACCCTGAGCTCCCAAAGTTGCAGAAAAGTCTGTATCAAGGTGTTCAGCCTGTGCTGTCGTGTGATGTACATCTAGCAAGCAATCAGACTGTGCCTTCTTGTTGTGACTCACTACATTTTTTGCCACACAAACATCTGCTGGAAAAGTTTATAGAACTTAGAGAAAGGAACTCTTCTAGGGAGTTCTGACAACCTATAGTAAAGGTACTTTGCATGTAAGAGAGGCCAATGGAACCAGCAAAATGTGTGAATACGATGGAAACTGATCATCTCAGTCATTTTAATGTGTCTTCAGAGTCTTCTAATAGGAAGCTCTTGGGCAATGTAGTTGGACAAATTTTTGTGACTGTTAATGAGTAACATTTCTTTGGCCTCAGTTTGCCTAGAAAATGGCATCGCTTGGCCTGAGAATTCAGCTGGTCTTACACTGCAGTAAGCCTACATTTCATTGTGAGGCTTAAGTTTACACAGAAACTACCAAAGGCATGGTTGGATTCCTTTTTAGGACTTTTATCATGTTAAAGGTAACTTGTGTTTTTGTCGTTTTTTGTTTGGTGAGATTATATTTCTGAAATTATGTTAATCAGGAAGAAGAGATATCAACATGTGGCATTTATTTTGAATACATTTTGTGATTCTAGCTTGTCAAAGTCTTCACCTTGTGTCCTGTAACAAAGCAGAGGAAATTTAGAGTGTTCCATAAAATACTCAGGTGGTTTGGGGGCTATTAAGGCAACTTAGTGTTATGCTAGTGCTTAAAATAATGAGATCTAAAAGTTGATTAGGTAAATTTTTAATATGTATATATTTCATTGAGCTGAAAAGACAAAAACATTCTTAAAATAGGTTGTATCTTAAATGAAAGGCTGATTTATTGAAATAATGGATATAATGGATACTTCCCTCAGAATGTTGGTTTTATAATCTTCTATAAATCCTTAGGTTTTAGGGTAACATTTTTTTTTGGTTGTCATTAGAGATCAGGAATGCGTCCTATTTCTCTTCCATCATACTCACCAATTCCTGCTGTAAGTATTTGAGTGCTTATTACATTGTAAGTTTCATTAGGCTGTGTGTGGAATGCAAAGTGGGGGGGGGCGGAAACTGAACCCTCTAGGAGTTTATAATCTAGCAGGAGTGACACACATGCTCACAAAACAAGGTGAGATATTATCGTGTTGAAAGAGGTTAAAGCAAAGTGTTGGATAATCTGTTATGCATAAATACAGTTACAGCTGTAAACATGGTGACATTTAATGAGAATTGTGGTCGCTGAGATATCAAGTAAGCTTAGGAAGCTTTTTCTTTACAGAAGAGTGTTTTAAACAATACCCAAATACCCACCCATGAATGCCTGTGTATATTGCTCTTAGCTGACCATAATTCCAACCAACCAAGAGCATGAATCACAGACCATACTTAGAAAGCAAGAACTTAGTCAAATATGATCTTCTAGTATCTTCTCTCTAATATCTTAGCATTTTCTAGAGATGGAAGGAAGGCTGGAATGAGGTATGTTTTTAAACATCACAATCCTAATGTATATAGTAAATAGAAAATCGCTCAGCATCTGAGGCATGAATATAGAAAGGGTCAGATCAGATGAGAAGCTGCATCCTGGGAACCTCTTAGTAGAATGGCCAAAGTTCAAGCATACCACTGGGACAGTGATGGGAGTGTCAATTGTTTACTTTGGCTCCTGGCTCTCACACATTCCCCTAAAGCCTATAATTGGGAGGGAAGACTAGACGGCATGGAAGAAAATGTTTTGTACTTTCATTTAAATTAGCACAAAGGGAGGGAACAGTTTTGCTTCACATGTGAAGTCAGTCATTTCTTGGGTTGCTAGCTCAATGTTTTAGCAGAACAGCTGTTCAGTACAATGTGGCTTTCTACAAGCAATATTTCTACTGCTAGAAAAGTGGCAGTCTGCCAAAGAGAGTGCCCAGACCAACCCCTAAACAAAAAAAATCTTTTGTCAACGACTCTAATAATTTGTACAATTCAGGAAAGGGGGGTTGCACGGTCTTTGCAGATGTGCATTTATGATGCTATTTTTAAGCAGAGCAGCATGGAAGAATAGATTCATAAGACTCATAAGTTGATCATTCATTTTAAGCATTTGGCTTCTGCTCCTTCTAAAATTTCACTCTGTGGAAACAACACACAGCCAGGCTTGAAACGAGGTAAGGGAGGGTGTGACAGCAAGATGAAATCCTTCATTTCCAACCCTGTGATGCTTGCTCAAAACCAAGAAGCTCTAGGGTGTTTTCTTCTCCCACTAAGGAAATAAATGTGGTTTTTCTGATCTCTCACAGAAGAAACTTGCTATCCTTCAGCATTTTGAAGAAATAAACTCTTAATGAGCCTGCATTCTTTTACAGCAGTCCATTCTCTGAAAATGAGTTTAAGTGCTGAAGGAAATGCCAGAAGCATTTACGCAACCAGCACCAAATTAATGGGTGTTAATTCTCTGTAGTTTACCATCACAGCCGCTGTGCAGTTTTTCTGGTGTGAAACTGGGTTTAGTCTCAGATGTGTCCTCTGCACTCTGGTTGCCAGACTCCACAGCGGTGAACTCGTCTGGCTTTGACTCTGGTGACAGAGTTAAGACAATTTTTATAAATTACAGTTTCCTGGGAAAGAACCCTCAAACTTCTCTTAACAGCAGAAGATCAAGTCTGATAGAATCCCCATCTTGTATTTTTTATGCAGTCATATACTTGATATTTACGTAAGAGGGAATTAGACTGATCTATTAAAATATGAAATCCTATATTAAAAATGACATAAAATTAATACAGACTCCTTCAAGAAAGGTGATTACAGAGCATAGACCACCATAGAACGTTCATTGACTAGATCAACAACTTCCTCTGATTTTGAGACTTGGGATCTTTGGTAGTGTTGTTTTCTTTTTTAAAAATTCAATCTTTTCATATCCCATATAGGTATAAAAATGGTCAATGTAGTGGAGTTGCATGTATTACTATACTGTGAGTATTTTGATGCAGTTAGAGTGCAATCCACCTGTATTATGCTGTCTCCTCAAATTTTAACATTTAAATATACTAATGTGAAAGGACTAATCATGATGATGGGATATTACTAAAAGAGCTTATTTTGCTCTACTAATGAATGTTTATTTTTAAAATTATTCAGGTGAACTGTGTCATCATACTTCAAGTTTTTACTCAAGTGTTTTCACATGTTGCCTGAGTTTAGTAAGGATTTACAGTGACAATTAAAATTATTTATTTAGATGTGACCCCAGTGGAGGGGTACTGCCCTTTGTGAAGTGACAAGTCCCAGACAAATGGTTACTAACATGTTCTTTTACAAGTTAACAAAATCACTTTTTTTTTTCATATTAGAGAACTTCTTTAGGTAGAGAATTTCTGTGGCAGTTCCTATTTTGCAAAAAACTAAGTTCTTTCAATAAAGCAAGTGATGATTCCCCAAAATAGATATTTTACATTCATGTTTTCAATTTTTAAGTTTCCTCAAAATAACGAAATGGAAATATAAAAAATAAATTTGACCCGTGTCTCATGGTCGTATATTTCCAGAACATATTGATAGGAACATAATTATCCATGCTACATTCCTTTGGTTTACTCAGGCCAGGTATTACTTTAATGGCATAAAGAGTCCACACTTTTTTTGATGTGCAGTTATGAAGATGTATGATCATTTTTTACACTTATGCGTGATCTTTACCAAAGATCAGAGAAACAGTCATTATTGTGTACAGAGGCATCTTCTGGTATGAGTTGGATACAAAAACAGGAGATAGTATAAATCCATGATCACATTTCATATTTATAAAACTTCATGAGATGAGATCATTTTTCCTTCTGCACGCACAGTCTTTTTAATTACCCCTGCTGTCTCTGTGCAAAAGATACATAAGTAAGAAAAAGGATGTTGAGAGACGGTTTCTTAAAGTTAATGTAGATGCTTTGTGTACTGTGCCGTTGTACCAAATGAGTCATTTAGTTTGGCCCATAATTTATACAGGTGGCTCAGGAGGCCCAGATCGATTCATAATAGTCTCTTTACAAAAAACAAGAATGACTAAAAATAATATCTATAAATTTATGTCACAATTCATGTAAAACTCCTCTAGAAACAATTAGTATGCTTTTAATAATCATACTCAACATGCAGTAAACATTCAGTTCCTTCCACTAGACTTCACTCTATTGCTAGCTAACTCACTTGACCAAAGTGGACTTGGGGAGTAAGCCTGTGAATGCCAGAGGAACTCATCCCCACCACAGAGCATGTTCTGGTGGGGTAAGAAGTGACCTGTCTGCACTCAAACACTTCTTCACTTGTAGCTATGTGTAAGATGAAACCATATTTGGAGGTTATCATTTCATAGCACACTAATTTTTTTTTTCCATGTTTTTTCACAATGACATTAGCCTATGAAGCAGTGGGACTGCTTGCCCGGTGTCAGGTTTATAATCCCCTGCTCTCATTAGCTCTCTGCTGAACTCTTTGTCGTCTTCTGCGTTCATCTCTTTTGAATTATGTCTTTGGCAAGCCTCACCCTTGGTGTGATTAATTAAAGTTGATATGTTACTGTATTCTGAGTTCTCAAACTTGGTTCCACAGTCACCTCTTTGCTACCTTCTACTTCTGGTATTCTTTTTCCATTGTCTTTTTTCCTCCCCATCTAAACTATCCGTATGAGGTACTACGTTTCACGATCTTGTTCAGAGCAAAACTGTGAAACATCGGTAACATTCTAGGTAATGATTAAAGTAGTGTTCATAAGAGCAGCCAGTCCAAAAAAGATAGTTCAGTACAGTTGTCTCAGAGATTTTAATATTTCACTTTGCTCTCTAGGACACGTCATACTGGGCAGTGGATTTAGGGGCTGAAGAAAACTCCCCATTTCCTGTGTGCCACTTACACTCCACACGTGCAACCTTATATCCACATTGATGGTATGCTATGGATCTCTGCTGCTAATGTTAGTCACCTGATTTGCAGAGAACTAGAACTAATAACCTTTTCAAATGTTATCGAATTATGGCAAATCCTAGACCAATCAAATTACTTAAGTGATCATTGATCCTTTATTTGATATTTTAATTTTGACTAAGTCTACCTCAAGGACTTCTTGATATTTCCATCAGTTTTAGTAGGACGACAAATGCCAAAGAGTAACATAGCTCATAAATTTCACCAACAACGAACTCAGAATGCTGTAAATTAGCTTTATTTAAAATGACCTTAAAAGCAATGAATGGCCTTTAGCATAATTATAGACCTAGCAGACACAGTGGAAATCAGGGGGGAAAGCACCTAAATGATTAAGAAGTACATGTGACTATGTTATAAGTCTCTTTGTGGTGTGAAGGGATCCGATTCGATTTCTCAGTAGTGAAGGAGACAGAAGCTCTCACTTTTAGGTCGCCTTGCAGTTTAGGTTGCTAATGATTTCATTTTAATGTCACCGTTTAGTTTCATACTGATCATTTATACTGACAAAAAGGAAGAAAAGAAAACAAGGAACCTGTCATCAATCATTCATTTAATCAAGTAGCAAAAGTAGATAAATAAACATACTGAGTTAATTATTCTTCTGTATGTAGTGATTGACAATAAAGTTAATTTATGCCTATTTTAACCCTTTGATACTTTGTGCCATTAGGAATAATAGAATTAGCAGTTGTAGAAAGGACTTGGGGGTGACCCTTTTTCCCCTAAAGTGTCTTAAGAAAATTCAGTCTTCATACTTAAGGTATTCATTCACTGGAAATCTCTTTCGCTCAAGAGTTGAGGTTATTTGCATCTAAGCATATTAACTCCATGCTACCAAATAGAATGAAAAACAATTATGGTAGTTTGCCTCCTTTGTTGTATTCCTGTTCAGACTCTTTAATGAAGACCTTTTTTCTTGGCAACGTGCATTTTTAATGTGTAAAATAATTTGTCACCAGATACAAATATGCTATAAATTCAAAGGTGTGTTGGATACGGCACTAATGGAAAAGAAGTCTTAGTGACAGCAGAACACTAACATGATATATTTGAGTTAAAAGAGTTTTTGAAAGTTCTAAAAACCTGTTTATGGTTGGTCTGCATTTTTCTCCACTCTACCAGAGAATGTTTTTTTCTGGTGGCTATTCTTATTTAAAAATCAGTAATTACTTTTATTAGACTTCGTGCAAACAGGAGTATTCTTGAGGTGAGTGGATAGTGATATTAAATTGTCTAAATATTTCCTCTGGAATCTTTTTCTAGCATTCCTATCTAAATCAGTCTGCAGAAAAGAAACAGGGAAGTAAGAAGCAAACTTCATGCATATATTTGGGGTTGAAAACAGGAATTTAATTGTTGATGAAAATTGTGCAAAATTTGAGGCTCAAACTGTGGGTGCCTCTATGATTAGAGATAAGTTTCTTCTAGATGCGTTTTATTAAATGACTTTTCCCTTGGCAGTTTTCACATTTAGTGTGAAAACTACCACATTTAGCTACCCAGTGGGTAGCTGAATTCTACCCACTCACCATTTTAAATTGCCCAGCTCTCATATTGGCTTCAGTTCTAACAAGCTACAACTGGAATTGGAAAGACTTGGTGGGCAAGATACCTGGGACTGAGTGATGGCCAGACGAGAGCACATTCCACACAAATGCCACGCTTTGTGTCCACTGTTCTTTGAGCCAAAGGTTGGGGGTGGGGGAGAAGCTTTGCATATCTTGGCCTGTTGAGGAAATGATCAGGGTTAGTATCAGTTGTAAAACCTACAATCATAAGAGCAAGTTACAGTAGATTTTGAGTTTGTGTCACTGTTACCAGATTGCCATTTTTGGTTCTTGATTGCTCATGTTGAAATTTGTTTTCTATAAACATTCGGCTTAAGTAAGCGGTTTTGCTCAGAAGGCTTTCTGACCACCAGAAGAGATAAACTATTGTAGTTTGACCGTTAATGGCAAAGTAAAATTTGGAAAATACAGAAAATGTAAACCTTTAGCTATAAACGAAATAAAACAACATATAGAAAAGAATTCACTTCATCAAATCGATAAGTAAATGGAGAACTGTTCATCAGTATGAAATCTGTTTTAAAAAATAAAGATTGTCCACATTTCTTAAGTTCAAAGTACTTACATATTTGATGAATGAATCTACCTTCTCACCACCATTCCTGCCATGGATACCTCTAAACTTTATTAATTTTGGTGTAAATGTGTTAAAGAGAAACCTTCTTATTCTTTTTTGTTTGGCCTTTGTTTGGCCTCCTTTTACCTGCATTACATTAATTAAGCAGCGGTATGAATGAAGAGTGGGAATTTGTGGCCTTTTTGTTCACAGAAATAATGGTTAATCTCTTCAGCTTTGTCCAGTTTATGACTTTGCTTTTTTCATTCACTTCACAATCTGCAGCTAGCAAGTTAAGCATAATACAGCTTGTAATCACTGTGGTAACAGTAAAATCAACAACTCTGTTTTACTTCCTTGAACAACCTTTGAAAGTTCTTTTTTGACTTACATTTGAGACCATAAAAACTGAGGGGAAAAGATCCCAAAGAATCTCTAAGTAGATGGTAGAGAGATGTACATCTGTATGACCAAGTACAAACATAGTTTTAAAAGGAAACATTTGACTTTGAACTGAAGTACTTGGTCAAAATCTCCTTTGATTTCGTTCATGAGGAAATAAATTTTAAATCTGGATTTCTGATCATTCTTAGAAACGCGACCAAGTGAATCTTTCAGGCACAAATATATCTTCTTTTTTTAAAAAAAAATATTATTTATTGTCAACTTGGTTAATATACAGTGTATATACAGTGTGCTCTTGGTTTTGGAGATAGATTCCTGTGATTCATCGCTTACATACAACACCCACTGCTCATCCCAACAAGTGCCCTCCTCAATGCCCATCACCCATTTTCCCCACTCCCCTCCCACTGCCATGTTTTCTTGGTGTAATTCTTAGAGCTACCTAGCATCTATTTGATGTATCTTTTAGTTGTCTGAAGCAGTGGCCTCCTATCCCCAGACCCAGAGTTTTAAAGTGAGAGAGAGGACGGGCTGGCTGTGGTTTGCCTTCTGTCCTTCCTGAATGTCATCACTCTCTCTGTTGGAAAAGAAATCAAAGAAGAAAGGATTTTTAGGTGCTCAGAAATGGTGGGATGAAACTAAAGCCCTTTACCTGAATACTTGGTTCTTTTATTTTGTTCTACCATAATTTTTTTTAACTTAAAAAAAATTATTTTGAGAGAGTGGGGGAGAGAGCATGCATGAGAGAGAATGAATGGGGGAGGGGCAGAGAGAAAGAATCCCAAGCAAGCTCCCAGCTGTCAGCATAGAGCCTGACATGGGGCTTAATCTCAGGAACCTGTAATATCATGATCTGAGCCAAAATCAAGAGTCAGACACTTAACCAGACTGAGCCACCCAGATGCCCCAACCACAAGTTCTTGGTTGTTGTTGTGTGTCACTTAGAAAACAGTGCTCCAGTTAAGTCTTAGAGTTATGGGCAGTTTCTCTCCTTTAAATTACCTCCTTGTAGATTGAGTTATTCATTGAGAATAAGAAGTATATATTAGTCACCTGCCATTTGTTCTCAGAGCTTGGAGATAGAAAAGAAATAGAAGATGCATTGGCTATTGAAACATTTGTAATATATTTGTATACATGAGGCTTTTGATGTAAAAAAAAAAATTAGACAGCATTTTTGAGAGAGTCCAAATTAAATAACAAAGCTGGCCATTGCCCTTCTTGGAAGCTAGCTGTCTAAAGTACATTCCGAAATCACAGTGGCTATGTGAGAGAGTTGTTGTCTTTTAGTGTGCCTTCATAACATTGGTCCTACTTGAGCTATTCCAGGACCTATGAAGAAAGACAGGTACTCTGTAGTTTTACAGAGGAGAAAACTGGGGCACAAAGGCACCGAGTGACTTGTTCAAGATTAGATGCGTTCTTAATTCGGAAGCGTATTTTTGCATGTTGCCAAGGTAGAGATGCCCTGAGACTCACAGCTGGCTTTGAAGCCAACTCCTGGTGACTTTGGTTGATGGAGATCCACAGGTCTGGCCTAAACATGTTACTCTGTGAAATGAGACTCACAATCATTTTGTTTTAATTGTCCATGAATCTTAAGAGAATGTAACAACAAATGGTATATTCAGAGATAAAGTCAAAGAATGCTCAGTTTCTCTGAGAGGGTATTTAAGTTAAGAGTTATCATGGCAACAGGACACCTGACAATAGTTAGCTTTAACATTTTCATGAGAAATAGTCTTCATGAAAAATAGATCAGGCTTTTGAGTTTACCATTTTTTAGTGAAACGAAACTGCAGTGTCCCTGGAGTGAGCTAGGTTTAGACTTCCTCAGTAGGTTTAAGCTTTGGTTACCTTTTAGAAGAAACATTGTAATCTTAAATAGGAGAGGGGCGCCTGGGTGGCTCAGTCGGTTAAGCGTCCGACTTCAGCTCAGGTCACGATCTCGTGGTCCGTGAGTTTGAGCCCCGCGTCGGGCTCTGGGCTGATGGCTCGGAGCCTGGAGCCTGCTTCCGATTCTGTGTCTCCCTCTCTCTCTGCCCCTCCCCCGTTCATGTTCTGTCTCTCTCTGTCTCAAAAATAAATAAACATAAAAAAAAATAGGAGATCATCAGCAATGGATACTATCCATGTGTTTATTTCCTCTTTCCTGTAGAAAGGAAATGCTATTATTTACCATTTTAAATGCTCGTCTTGATATCACAAACTTAAGATTTCTCATATTTTGGAGTACTCTTTGATGAAATCTTACTCGTCTGGTAGCTTTGGTGTTCTGTCTCTACTTTCTTAGACCACATTTCCTAGAATTTGGAATTCCACTTCTCTTGGGATTTTAGTGGGCAGCTTATGCACTCAAGGCATCACCTAAGTACCAGCAACACATTCTTGACTGAATAATGATGTATGTAGAATGTTACTTTTTTTGCCTTATAAATGGATAGCAATTTACACAGCTGTGGATGTGGGATGTTTCAATCCCAGACCATGTTGTAAGAAAAATTGAATGACAGTGAGCAAAACAGCAGTAATTATAAAACTAATTACTAAATGCTGATGATGCCCATAGGCTTTGCATAACTAAAATTAGAAAAGGAAATTGCTTTCGGCTTCAGAGAGGCAACATGCTAGCTATTTCACTGTTTCAGTCAAAATGGAGGGTAGTATATAAAGTTCAATCAGGAAAATATACATGAATACATACATATCTATAGATTTGCATATACATATATTTCTCTGTTGAAATGTTATTCACTCTATCTTACAATTTTATTTATAGAACTTTATGCATAGATATTTACATAAAGAAAAGTATATTAAAATATTTGAATGCAGTATATATACTGTGCATTTTGCATACACTATAATTACAACATTAAAATGCATATCTTTACAATATGTTTATACATGTTAGGTTTCTCTCATGTACATTTTCACAGCAGAACGTAGCGTACATTTCCACCCTTGCATAAAGAATCTACTCTTGTGAATTCACAGCACATTCTTCAAAATGAAATAGTAAAAATTAAAACATTGATCGGCTCATAGAAAATGAATCATCATGTTTTGAGAAGATAAATGATTGATAAATCAGCAGTCTGTAAGACGTACCTTTGTTCATGTTCAATTTGGAGGTACGAAATATGTGATCTTAACCCCATAGAAATTACTGAGATTGTAAACCTATCACCTGCAGACCCCAGACGATTCTAGAATTATAAGTGCTAGAGCTGATACCAATAATATTCAAGTAGGAAATAAGGCAATAATGAATTACATTAGTATGCATGTCAATGGAAAATGATTTAATGAGTTAAAAATGTGAAAATTTTATCGAAAATGTTTTTCTGTTCCTTGCAATTGATATCTATTTCTGTCCTCTCTTAGTCCTGCAGACAAATGCTATAAAACATAAACTCTCCTGAATAAACTATTAATGGTTATGTTTAAGTTTCAGATTAAATAGATCATGGATCAGGATGATGAAGCATTGTTGATAGAGAGGGAAAATGAATCCTGCATTTAAAAAATTCAAGTAGTTCGAATGACCTAAAATGTAATGTTTTATTTAATTTTCTGCCACATGTTATTTCAAAAGTCTTAAGAAATTAAAATGACAAGAGACGATACTGTCTGTAGACATATATTATTGAAATGAAATCCAAGTATAATTGAATCAAGGCTGTAATGAAATTCTTCTTGTAACTTTTACCTAGTGGGGCAGTGCAATGAGTTAGTTCTTCCCATTTGTGTTAGTGAATTTAGTAATTAGCTCTTTAACTAAGGCAAATGGTCTAATAATGGAGGAATAAATCACAGAATGGCATATAAAATGAATATGGAAAGTCTTGCTTCATGTGTAATGTCTGGTAATTTAGTCAGCTGTAACTAATATGTACACAAGTTGGGGTAAAGTCTCAACTTTTGCAAGTTACACAAGGTCCCGAGAGTCATAACAAATCATTGCTGCTCATCAGATGTCCTTCAGATGTGAGGTTACGTCAGTCATGAAAGTAAGTATATGATCAAGAATTCAGAGACCTTAGGGTCAACTAAAGTGATATTAACAGTTTTATATCTATAAAAAATGGAATATATTTTGCCTCACATTTATTACTTTCTGGTTTGTTCTTCCTGGGGCTTCAACGGGAGAGGAAGTGAGAGTTCTTCTGAGTATGTTGGTGCTGAACAATACAGGCTGGGTTTTTTTTGTTTTGTTTTGTTTTTTTAAGTAAGTGATATCGGGGAGTCTCAGGAGGAGGAGATGGCTAGACAGGAAGAGACATTGGAGCTTTTGGAGAACCAATTCATCCATATATTTCACATATCATTACTGAGAACCCAATGTGTGACGGGCTTGCCACCATCTTGAGGGAAAATCAAAACTTGTCTCTAGGCAATGTTTGAACTGCAAACTTGGCCACTTTATGTGTGAATAGAATTTTAGTAGAAGACAGATAGCAGTAAAACCATTTTTTTTTTCAAGGCTCTCTGTTCAAAATTCATTGTCATTTAACTCATTAAGAAAACACAGTGTCCTGTGAGGTACTGTTTATATCAACCAGTACCAGCAGGCAAACCTTGCTTACAGACAAGTTCATTTTCTACAAATTTTCTGTCATGTTTCACCTTGGTAATCTCCATCTCTTGTGTGCAAAAAGAAACAATTTATTTTCAACACTTGAGGGATATAGAACATCTGACTGCTGTCATAACCTGTTGTTTTTAACATAAACATTATAGCTGCATTTGCCTTGAAATGTTTGCCCATGATTGCGTAAATCTGAGCCAGGTACCGGAGTGTCACCTTGTGCTCTCCAGCATCAAAACTGAGACCTATCACCTAAAAAGTGCAAGTTGCTCCCTTCACAAGCATTTACTTCAACAAATTAGAAATAGCTTTCCTTTTCATAATTGAGTGAAACAGTACGCTAACTGAAGAAAAACTTAGGAGAGAATGCATTGCTTTTAACCATAGCATATAGAACCCTTCAAATGTGGCTAAGGGCCTACTATATTTTCCTTTATCAAAAGATGTTGATTGCTTAATGGTTGAAGCACTACTAAATAGCTTATATCACATTACTGGAGAAAATGTGCTTTACATCAATTGCACAATGTAATTCTTCCTATTATTTTGGTAGAATTGTTTTACCTTGCATGGAAGCATGCATATAAGGGAGAATAATTTGATAATCTTTCGTGATATACAGGATATCTAAAATACGTTATTCAGGAATTATGTAGTTCACTTGGAAAGCTGGAGCCCTTGTCTATTTCCTCTGCTTACTCATTTATGGAATGATGTGGCTTACAACTCAACATTTATCTGGTTTAAAACCAAAATAAATATTTATATTTGGTTGTTTCCTGGTTCCACTTTGTATGCCTCCTATTATATTTCTTTCTCATTTTTCTTTCTCACCCACCTCTAATTTTATATTTTATATGCCCCTGTCAGTCTTATTAAATAATTTTTGGAGCATCATCAAGTATATAAAAAGAATCACTGTCTAATTTCATTACATGAAATGAAGGCTACCTTTGTATTGATACCCTTGCCTATGAAATCTTCATTCATCATTAAACTAGAATAAACAGTTAATATTCTAAAATCATTTTACTCATTTTTTCAGGTTAATATGCTTCTTTGATATTCTCTGATTAACTATTGTAGAAGGCAAGGGAACATCTGTTTTGTTTTGTTTTGTTTTGCCCAATGGCTTCTCTAAGATGATGGCTCTGCTTTTTCCTCTCTTGAGAGACCACATCATCCCCCAACACACACCTTTTTGACCATTATTTTGAACTATTTTACAGCTGTTTCCTAGTCTGATGTCATTTTGTGATCTTTAAAAATGTTCCCAAGCATCTCTTTGGGATTTAATATTTCTGCTCTGGTATAGCCTTTTAATTTACTGATCAGTTGCCTTTTTAGAAGTTCTTTCTGTGGGTTTGGCCTCTCTGGCCCTCTTTGTGTTCTTTTTCATTTTTATACTAATAATTACAACACTTCCCAATTAATTGCCATTTGTGAATATAATTGATGTGTTTCCTCCCTCTCCAGACCACTAATGAAGATGTTAAATAAGTCTTAGCGTGAGGCTTAACCTCAGCAGAATTCCCTTGGACCATGGGCGTATTAGAGTTTACTGTAGCTTTATTTATTTTCTCTGCCTTTAAGAGTGCTCCTGGCTGAGACATTTTAATTCATTTTCCAGGATTTCACCATAATGGAGCTCCGTATGAAGTGTCTGTCCCGATATATAATGCCTACTGAACTTTCTCTGATTTCTGCACACCAAGATCATTGGTTTACTTACATATCCACGATTCTTAAAAGCAGTGTTTGCGTTTAAGACAGTGAAAACAAAACGCTTTTGTGAATTTAGTGTGTGAAATATTATCACTATGAGATAAATTCAACTGATTTCTCCCTGTTTTTCAGTGTCGGCACAAGTGAGTGCATCAAAGGTGTTTAACACAGATAAACTATGTAGCTGTCTTAGAAGAGAGAGTGGTTCCATTCCATCCCAACAATATTGGGTCCACTTTCTCTATGATCAGAATATTACAAAGGGAGTGGAGAATAATTTATATCAGAGGTTCTGTGACGGAATGAAATGGAACTCTTTTGAAGTATGATCTCTGAAAGCACAGCATGAAGCTCAAATAAAGTGAAGGACATTCGCTATTACAAGTAATGTCCTTAATAATCTTGTTAGTCTAGTCTCCCTCTGTACGAGACAAATGGAACATTATTGGCTTATGGGCTGTAGTAAATAATTTAGTTTCCAATATTCAGGCTGCTTTGACAGTAAATTAAAATGACATGAAAGGGGCTTGTTGAATAAAGAAAGTATCCAATCAAATTTAATTGGCATGACTAAGGCAGTAGAAATATGTTTTATAATTAAACCATGTTGTCTTGGAGCTTTATAAGCATGTATGAATCAAAATGTCAAAAATTATTCTTTGATACTGTGCATTTAAAACTTTGCATGGTGAATAGTTTCCTTAAACAAGCTTCTAGACATGCATATTGATGTAACATGAAAATAGTTTCATGTTTTAAATAATAAGTGATAAACTTCTCCATTTGTAAACCCTTGCAAGTAGCAATTCTGATAACAGACCACTTAGAACTCTCCTTTACAGGATTTTGTTTTCAAATTGATACACTAGTAACTCAGAGGAAGCTATAATTTTGCGATTATATTATGGTATTTCAACATTCAACCTTTTGGTGAAGGAAAAAAAAAGATCTAAACTCATTGAGCAGAACAAAGAAAAGGAATAGTATTGAGAATAAAAAAAAGAAAAATCCAAGGTATATTTTGGTTTACTGTAACCTTCTCAAGTTCAAGATGAATTGCATTTTCCACATTTGACAGCAAACGTGTCAAATGCTTCTGCTGTAAAAGACAGGAAGCCGTGGGAATTTCAGGTTTTTGTATGACCACCTGTCCTATTTTTTCTTCCTTCCCCGAAAGTGGTGCATAAGTAAGTGCCTGTTTGTAATAAAATTCCTAATGATGGTTCTTTCCACAACTCGGGTGGAAAATATATGGTGGTGTGTCTGCAGCTATTGCTTATAAAAACCGAAAAGAGCTCAGCGAATCATTTTTCACTCTTAGCCTTTTCCAACGTCCTACTCAAAGTAAGCCAGAGATTAGAGAAACGAAGCAAGGAATTAGTGTTCCAAATACTAAGATCATATGTGACTTTTTTTAGAGATTTGTGTATTATTTTCTAGTCTCCTGATAACTTTTCGGGGAAGATTTTTAGCTAATAGTCCCTCTATTTTCTTGATTAGACCCAGATCTAAGGAGCTGTTTCAGAGATAATACAGTTTTTGTTTACATTGCTCCAAGATAGCGCTAAAGGAATATGCTACAAATGTAGTTTCTATAATATTTTGTTCTTTGTGCAGTGCTGTGGCATTAGATGATGTAGAGATGAAAAAGGTGACCAAAATGCATATTCTTTAAAGTCTGCTATATGCAATTTACATTCTTCTCCGCTTGAAGGCTTGAAAATTTTAAGCACATTTTGATTGAAATTTTGACCTAGGAACAAATTCAGAGGCCGTTTTTTCTTTTTTTCTTTTTTGCTTTTTTTTTCTTTTTTCGTCATGTTGATCCCAGAACCTCTATAGGCATGCAAATGATACATGCTCATTTTTCTTTCTCTTTTTTTAAACCACGTAACTACCAAAAATCATTACTAACAGACTGTTGTCTGTGCTGCTGTGACCTCAGAGGAGAAAAATAAATGAATGACTTCATCGTGAAAGCAGAAAAGCCTCATCAGAGAATATTTCTGGAGAGAATAATACAAAGCGGGATGTCTATTTAGTCATAATCGCTATGTGTGAGAACACTGTTCTCTCTTGGTAACCCTAATGTATATCAAGACTTTGTGTTTTGAATAGCTCCTCCTTTGTTTCTCACACTTCAGTCTGCATCAGAATCACCGGGTGGGCTTGTTAAAACAGATTGCTGGACCCTCCTTCCTGACTTCCTGATTGAGTTGGTCCGGGGCAGGGTCCAAGAATTTGCATTTTTAACTAAGGCCCAGGTGGTGTTGATGTTGCCTGGGAAGAAACACTTTGATAACCATTCACTCCTACTATAAACGTAGAGTTGTTAATCTCATCCTGTGAGCTGGGAATTCGAGGTCTATCTCTGCCTTCAAGAGCTGAAGGTCTGTCCTCTGAGAAGCTGGCACTGTGCCTGGACTTTAAGTAAAACCCAAACCCTACCTTGGGTATAAGCTCAGAGTACCATGGTCACACACAGCAGAGCACCTGAGAAGCTTTGGGTGTTGAGAGATCCCTTCTTGAAGATTTAAAGTTCAAGCTGAAGCCTGAATGATGAGTTAGGAGCTTTCCAGGAGAGAAGGAGAAAAACTGATACTTTGGAGAAAACTTGAATTTTTTTAAATCATTAATAGTAACCTAAAAAAACACTAATGTTAGTTCTCTGAAGGGAAAAATTATTTGCCTTTACAAATCTAATTGAGGAGCTCCTGGGTGGTTCAGTTGGTTAAGCATCCAACTCTTGATTTCAGCTCAGGTCACAATCACAGCATCTTGGGATCGAGCCCGTGTTGGGCTCAGCATGGAGCCTGCTTGAGACTGACTGACTCACTCACTCACTCTCTCTCTCTCCCCCTCCCTCCCTCCTCCCTCCCCATCTGCGCTTCTCTCCTGCTTGTGCAGTTATTGGCTTCCCTGTTACTTGGGGGCCTACGGTATATCATTATCTCCATTTCACAGGTGAAATAGGGCAAGGGAATTTGAACCTGAGGCCGCATGGCCACTATGTGGTCCAGGAACTATTAAAATACTCTATTTTGATCAGTTCAGTACTATTTCTACTATACCACATTACTAGCCTACCTTTAACAACTTCTACTTGTCCGGCCTGCCACTAAAGCCCTGACTCAGCAAATGCACAAGTAAAGGCTACCCTGTACTTGTCAACTTGAGTGGGCATTCCTTCCCTGAATTGTTTCTTCCGACCTTGTCTTTGTACTTGTTTAGGAGACAACTTATTTTCCCTGTAGGCTGACGGTTTCCAGCTTTTTATTTATTTTTTATGTATTTGTTATTTTTTGGTCCAAGGAAATTTCACTTGGACATACAAATATGTAGGAGGCTATTTGAAAACAGAAGCTCTAGGTCAGTGTTCCTAACCTTGGCAGCTCTCCTGAATTGAGCTGAAAAGTTTTTAGGAAGTAGCGTCTGTAGTCTCAATCAGACCACCTGATTCAGAATATCCACTGGAAATATACTGGGCAGTTGGGATGATCAGCCTGATTTGAGAGTAATGATGGTAACTAACATTAGAAAGTCTTCATTCCTGAGTACCAGATTGTGTTAAGTGTGATTAATGGGTTATCTCATTTAATCCTGGTGATAGAGAACTAGCCAGTTAAAGGAACCACAATTCAAAATCAGAAAAGCCGTTTTCCGATTTAGAACACTACATTCATGCGCTATAGGTCTCTGGCCTACGTCTGTATTCCATGCTGATTTTTCTCCTTGCCCTCTCCCCGCAGCCAGATACCCACATGCATGCACCTCAGCTGATTCTGCAATAGGGGAGGTCTGTCGCCATGACACTAGATTCTTTGAAAGAGCCTGGAGAAAAGTAGGTTATTTAAAAATGATTGATAATAGAAGTTTCTACCAGGAGTAAGACACCAGAGAAAAAGAAAACACAAGTCGGTTATGCTCTATCCACCCTCAATCATTCACCAGAAATGTTCTTGAGTAAGGCAGTTGGCAGAATTTCCAGATGAGATTTAAATTTTCTAGAATGAAACGGGCTGTTTAGAGGGCCCATTATAGTTTCCTCTAAGCCCTGTCTGGTTGTCTGTCAAAGTCACCATTTTCTGACAGTGTTAGTGAGGAATTCCAAAACATTCTAATGCTCTAATGAATTTTTAAAAAATAATTGGACAAGTCCTACTTTTAAGCTGTCTAGACAATGTATAAGGATCTATCTGCACAGCCATGTTTTAATTTTTTGTTATGAGTAGTAAATTTTTTTTCTCTAGTTGACCTATATCTTTTTTTAATTACTTTTATTTATTTGTTTTTAATATGAAATTTATTGTCAAATTGGTTTCCATACAAAACCCAGTGCTCCTTCCAACAGGTGCCCTCCTCAAATAATCCATGGAGGAAATGGGCAGAAAACATGAATAGACACTTTTCTAAAGACATCCAGATGGCCAACAGGCACATGAAAAGATGCTCGTCACTCCTCATCAGAGAAATACAAATCAAAACCACACTGACATATCTCCTCATGCCAGTCAGAGTGGCTAAAATGAACAAATCAGGAGGCTATAGATGCTGGAGAGGATGTGGAGAAACAGGAACCCTCTTGCACTGTTGGTGGGAATGCAAACTGGTGCAGCCACTCTGGACAACAGTGTGGAGGTTCCTCAAAAAATTAAAAATAGATCTACCCTATGATTTCCGTTACTTTTAGAAACAAAAACCTATCTTGCCTTTTAGCTATTGTTCCTTCTTCCTTGAGCAGCTTTATAGTCAGGAGGGAGAACATGGATTTGGAAGTCATCTGACTTGAGATTAGAGGTTGGCTCTGCCACTAACTAGCTTTGTGACTTTGGGCAAGTTTACGAAATGCTCTGAGCTTTCCCCCTGTATGTGACTGGGCCTATTCATGGCCATCTCTGGGGAGGATTTTGGTGAAAACCACACGGCTAACCTGAATGGGGGCAGCCACACAGCACTTGCCTTGTGGGAGGAGCTCCGCACCAGCTCCTTTCTTATCTACATCTAGTGCTTTGATTCTTATCGCTGTGGTATCTGCTTCCATTTTGGTCACTAAGGTTCTAGGCTTTGAAGGAGAATTTGTTCCTGGAATCATAGGTGAAGATAGAACTTCCTTGAGCTGTATTTGTGCAAGTTTCTTGATAGTCTAAAAGAAAAATATTGAGTAAATATTTGACTGCCCATTCTTCAACCTTCATCATTAGAACCTGTGTTAATCTGATTCAATCATTACCTTGTAATTCAGTTTTTCCTTTTTTGCTTCACAAATGCTTCTGCAGATAGGAATTTCAGGCTTCAGCTCTGTAGGGAAGCCATCCAGACCTTTCACTAGCTCAGATAACTCATTATGAATAGAGGGTATTGCTCCTTGTTTTATATTCTTCTTCTGATGAGATGTTTAGAAATACTCAGGCTTTTTTTTTTCCTTTAGTCAAAAATAAGAGAAGGCTCTGGGCTCATTTATTTTGAATTAGAGACATTGGTTTCCTCAAAAAAAAATGCTGACAGTGGAAACTCTTTATGATCTTGGCAATCGCAACATGTAATAACAACATGATGTTTTACATGGAAGCAGGTTTTCTCTATAAATTCTTGCTACTTTTTGGGAAAATTCACTGCAAGTTGGTGCAATAATGACATTCTGTTATATATTTGTCACAACTTGCAAGTAAAAATCATATTCTTGTATTAAGCTTGAGATTAAACAAGTCCTGTTCAAGTTCGAGATTGAACAATTTAACCCCAAACAGCCTACATTGATGAGAGAAGATGTACATAATTTCCATAATTTGGTTTTAGAAGGACTCCTCTAGAAACTATATCATTCTTAATTAAAACTTATTGGCTAAGAGCACTTTTTTTTTTAATTTGTGGAAATTATTCTTAACAGCGAAGTGTGGGTTAGTAGGTAGGAGCTATAGAGAATATAAATTCACCCGAGTGTCTGCTCTCAAGTTCATCATGGGCCTGCGAAGACAAGCACCCTAAATCCAGAAAAGCAGAATTGCAGAATCCAGAAGTATTTAAAAAAGTGGATCATATTTTCATGATGTAGTTTAGCTAACTTGACCACTTCTGTCATGGTAAAATCTTGATGAAGTCTAAATTCAATCCATGTAGGGCGAGACCCACGAGCTACAATGTGTGAAAAATGGCCTCAAGTGATAGGTTTTTACAGAACAAAATTCACAGTGATACAACCGCTTACCTTTTCTCAGTGACACTTATTAGAACTTATGAGAATCATAACAGGTAATCTCTTTCTAAAGGCAACATAACTTTGTATCAGCTGCAGGAATGAGTACGCTGCTGGCAAGGTGTATAGTCTGTCTCGTTTAGTCTGGACAATGCCATGTTGGTTGTCATAAAACCGATTTAAAATTCTAACCTCTACATTACACAGCCTCATTTCGTTCCGCGATTCATAATTTTAGATGTTCTAATCTTTAATGGAGGGACTTACAATTGACTATGAGATGTGTACATTCATTCCAGTGTTCATTTGGAATATACAAGTTTTTAGCCTCTTTCAAATTCCCTGCTCAGTATTTTAGGTGCTTGAAATATGAGTATAAAAATAGTAGATTTTTTAATGCTTTTGTGTAGGCTCAGGAGAGTCCTTCCTGCAATATCTAGCTGGAAAGGTAATGAACTGTAAAATATGTTGAAATGATTGGGGATTAAAAATCTCTGGTGTGTACTGACAGTGCAATTATATTCCACAGTAAAGGTTTCTTGTATTAAGAGTAATAAATAAAACTTATTTTTTCCCACTGTGATTGGTTGTCACCACCATAATGATGGCTTTGACCTTCTTCCTTTTCAAATGTCGTTAGCCAGCGACCAAGTAGTCAGGCTATAGCCAAATGCTGTGGAAACCTGAATACAAAGTGAGAGTTCTCACAACCCCCACAGTGGTGAAATCTGGGAGGACAGTAGAGACCTTTCAGAATTCTGCAAAAGTGTTGCTGTTTACGTGTGGTGCACATACTTTCTTCTTGTTATTTGTGGACCCCTGTTTCCGAGCTTTGAACTTGCTTGTGCTTCTGGGATCAGGTTTACGGCACTGCCTATCTGTGAATATACATTGTGTAAGTAAACGGACCTGGCTAGCTTGTCTTCCTGAGGAGTCAAGCTCCTGAGCGGCACTTTTCAGGCAATAAGTTAAATTAGAATGTAAATCTATGTCTACAGACTTAAGATTTTAGAAGATCAGAATCAGGCTCATTTTTATTTAGTAAGTATGACGAGGGATTTAAGATTATATACAGACTGTTGATTAATTTTGCCTTTTTTCAAAAGTGAAGCCATTGTCAAAATTACTTCGGTGGGTAAAACTGAAGAATGTCGCATTGGCTGGCTGATGCTCGTGGCCTTTACTTCATTTTAATTCCTTTTTTTTTTTTTGAAATACATTTTCGTCTGAAATGTGAATGTCGTGGAATGTCCCCAGTGCAAGTCTCCTGAATAGCACTGGGCCATATTTATTCATTAGAATTATGTGCCAGTTTGGTCTCCCTTTCCTATTAAGCCCCATTTGTCTGTCTAGAAGGTCAAAGGAGCAGCTGCCTTCGGGGCAACCTCTCTGCACCTCTGTTGTTTTGCTTCTGCAAGGGTACTAACTCTTTCCTTCTTCCTGAAGACCTGCAGGATTGTCCTTTCAAAGTGTTTACCCTTTCTCAGGTCAGGGAGCAAGAAGGACAACCGCTTACATGTCCCTGTAATCCCTGCTGCTGTAAGATACAGTGTTGTCATTGGTTGCCATCTGGATGACTTGATGCTTTCCCTTCGTGGTCTCACCGTTCGCAAGTGAAATCGGCCAAAAAATGGACACATATATGCACTACTACTGTAAAAATCTTGATGCTTTTTGAGCAGTTACTACCCTGGGTAACTGCCTCAAACTTATTTCCTCCATTGAAATGACTTGGAACGCAAATCGGTCCTCTGTAAGCGTGACTTTGATTGCCCTACCCCCACTTTTAATAAGACAGAGTTTGGTAGAGCATTTACTACAAATGAGTGACCACTTACTCCAAATATCTGCGGACTTAGGATAATCAGGAAGAAATTCCTTTACTTCACCCGAACTTTGCAGTTACGTTGGGGTAAGTAGATAATGAAAGAATGAAGCATTGAAATGTGCCTAAATAACATGCTGTTACAAGCCTTATGATAGATTTGTGTTTGACTTAACAGCTTTTGGAACCTAATAAAAAGAACTTAATTGACAATTTCTTGAAATTGCTAAGAAAACCTAGTGATGTTGGTAGGGTATAATAAGGAGTTTCTCATCACTGTCTTCAAGATTGAGCCTATACAAAAAAAAAAAAAAAAAGGAAAGAAAGAAAAAAAAAGGATTTATCTCTGTGGTAACTCTAAGTAATTGATATACAGACAAGGTTTGGTTCCAATTTGCCAGCAATAAAGTTGTAATAGGGTTTTCTCTGCAATTTTAGCCTTAATGTGCTCATTCCAAAGAGCGGTATTTTTCCAAGCGAACAAATAACATCAGTAAAGCTTACGATCAGTAATAGCCCCATACTCATGCTCGCATTAAACTTGTTAAATCAATTCACTAGACACTTTCTAAAGTGGACTGTCTGTTTACTTTGACTTGCACCCTATGTGGATGATCCATCAGTTACATTTATTTGAATGATCTCTACATTCAAAATTGGTAATTATTCATGCTTGATTGTGGTTATGAATGAGGCTCTTTTTTTTTTTCTTTTCCTCTTGTTCTGGGGCTGCTTATTTTTCAGTCTTTGGTGTTTGAAGGATGTGAATGTTTAGCAATACAACTACCTGAGTGGGGATATTTTTGCCTCTCCAAAAATTCATATGCATACTTAGTTGCATAGTTACTGTGGATAGTATCTTCCATAGTCTTCTACCCTTCTTCAGAAGGTGTTTTTCTTGAAACAAACATAGACACACGCACACACACACACACACACTTATCAAAATGGGTATGAATTCTAATCGTGCTGCCAAAGATAGAGTATAGTCCAATGGGCACAGAAGATGTTAGACCAGAAAAAAAGTAGCTGGTGTTCTAGAAAACATTTTGGGGAGGTAGGCAGTCTCCTAACCCTGCTTCATTTTTCAGTGGAACAAGCTGAGCCTGCTATGGCATGCTGCCTTTTGTCAGTAAACACAAAGAGAAATCTGAAGCCATCAATCTTCCTTATCAATACTACTCAGTGTGATTCTTTTCCTAGCCATTTTCCTTTTTCTTTTCCTATCCAGAACTTCATTTTTCTCAGGGTCCTTTCAGCTTGTCTGTGAATGAGTTAAGGGTCAGGTAGGTAAAACAAAATGAATACTGTGTATTTGCAGAATTGTGTATTGCTTAGGGTTTGGTGGAGGGGCCTCCATATACACAAGTCCAGTATGGTAAAATGGACATTTTGTGAATAAGCTGGTTTGCCTGCCGATGTCTGCCTTGGGTATGATGATAGCCATTCTGTTGCATTGTATGGTGGGAACTCTAGTTGTCCTAATGACAAGAAAGGCTGTTCCTCCCTAATCTATCCTATGTGTGGTTTATCTGTGTCCTTAACCCAACTCTTTATTTTTCATACTTAACTGCATTTCATATTTTTCTTTTCTCTTAAATCAGGTACATTACGTATTAAAGATACTATATTATCTCAGAACAAATGTGAAGTATATCTTCAGTATGGCTGAAATTCATGACTGTAAAATGTATTAAGTCACAAAAACAATATGCCCTTGCTCCAATTTAATGTTAATAATGTTTTCTTTCATCACATGGAACAATAGTTCCATGAAGTAGTCTAGCACTAATACAGGTCTTTGACTTGCATTTTAAATTTAAATTTTAAAACTTGCCTCTGCTTTGTCCCTTATTTTAGAGGGTGCCCTGGCCCAATTTGAAGCACATGCTAATTCACTGGACTGCTTCTGACTACGCTACTCTTTGTCCTAGATTCGTAATTAGGGGGAAAAACTTAGGCATGATGGGTATTTACACATCTCTCTTTTTTTGTAATAAATTCATCAGGTTAATAGCTACTTCTATTGTGTTTAAGCCTTGGACATGCTAGTGTGATTTATCTAGTGTCCCTGTGAGGTGAATGAAGACTCTGAAGGAATGAGAGTGTAGCCCATAGGACTATATTTCTAAAAGAGAGAATTTTCATTCCTGTGAGTCAGCAAGTTGTTGACTCAGATGCAGCTTTGGCTCCTTATAAAATAATATTCAAATTAGGTAGATGAATTAAGACTCAATCTGATGGAAGTTTTCTCTTGGTTTGATTGATAGGTATATACACCTGCATGTATGTACCTAACAAAGCACCTAATGTTTTGAGTGACTATTCGGTGATGGACAGTACACTAAGTATTTTTGTATATGTCATCTCACTGAGTTTAGTATGCAAAATAGCCATAATACAGTTATTCTTATTCCTCCTTAGAGATAAGGAAACAGAGACGGCACCTTTTATATTTAAAAATAGCTAGTAACTAGAGGACTCAGTTCAAACCTAGATCCAGCTCATTCTCAAGCCTATGATTTTTGTACAGTGTTACTCTAAGGCAAGTCAGTTTTTAGGGGACAGGTTACTTGCTATTATAAGAAGCAACTCACCACAACTGATCTCCCAGCAGTCTTCCTGTGTTCCATTTCCAATTATTGCTTTTATGCCCTAATTTTTGTTGTCTACTCTGCCCCTTTTCACTCTGTTTATCACTTTCTTCTTGCTAGTTTTCTCCATTGGCTTCAAATCATAATTTTTCCTGGTTTACATCTCCATCATGAGTCACTCATTGTGCTCCTTGGTGAGCTTTTGTTCCTTCATTTGCCTTTAAATTTAAACATTTCCCAGGTTTCTGTTATTCTTGCACCTTTAGACTGGATGGTCTCAGTCTTTTGAGGTTTTATCTATTACACAATTGCTCATGGCAATTCTGTACTCCCACCCTAGATTTCTTTCTAGAGTTCTGGTGCATACGTTCAGCTTTCTACTGTGCATTGTGCTCTGATTTCCCATGTGTTTCTCAAATTCAAAAAAAAAAAAAAAAGCTAAACTCTAATGCTAAACTCAGTATCCTATAAAACCCATTTTTCCTCTTGTGTTTGCTAGCTCAGTAATAGGAATCACCATCCACCTATGCACCCAGGCAGAAACTGGGAAGTTAACTCCTGTTCAGGTTGGTTGATCTGATCCTTATCATCCCCATCTCTCTGCTTTATTTATTATTTTCTCATCTGGATTTTGCTGGAGTCTAACTGGGGTCCTTGACTGCAACCTCTCCTCTGTCCCTCTCCACTTCCATGCCAACTTTTCATGTAGCTACATCCATAGTCCTATTCCTAGAAAGAAAACCTGTATATGTCACTTGTTTCCATAAAAGTTGGAGTAGTTTTGTTGTTGTTGTTTCCTTTGCTTTTCTAATACACAAAGAATATGTGGCCTTCATAACCTGAAATCTGTCTGCTTTTCTAGCCCTATATGTATTTTTCCCCTCCTGGAATTAGGGTCCCTTCCTTTGTAGTCCCATACCTGTCTGACACATTTTTATTGTTTATTTACCTGTCTCCCTTCCCAAGCATTTTATCTCTATATCCTTAATGCCTAGTCTACTGTCTGGCATACAGTAGGTGCTCATTAAGTGAACTATCTATTGAATAATGGTTTACTACTTCAGAAGAATACATCTTTGAGACAATCAAATGGCTTTATAAAAGCCATTTATGAAGTTATATAATTCAATCACTTTATTTAGCTACTTCTTCCTCTTTGCTCTTTTCAAACAATGGAAAAAACAATGAGCATCCTATAAAATCAGTGACGTTGTTCATTGGTCAAAGTTCTGGAGGACTTATCAAATAGGAAATGATTCAGAACTTGATTGTACTTCATACATGGCAAATGTATGGAGAAAACTCTTAGTGTTGGATAAAAGTCATTGTGAAAACCTGTGGAAGTCTGTATTTATGGATTATGTCAAGAGATGCTGTCATCTTTCTGGGAACATTGGAGGAATTTTGACAAGAAACCAGTTGTAGATGAACCCAGTCTTTTATTTCTCCTCATTTCTGGAAAAATATTAAGGATATGTTGGCCAGGAAAATTTAGAATAGGGAACATGGCAAAAGCTTGTATTAATAGGAAGTATGCTTTTAACCTTTTTCTTCTTCAGTAATAGATACATTCCTTTCCAACCCTAGTATACCACAGTTAACATAAGAACTTTGAAAATAACCCTGCTTTGAAATTGCTTAATACTTATCTTTACTTGGACTACAATTTGGCTACTATGTGAGCAGAATGTCTGCCTCAGTTGGTTATGAGAAGATAATCCTATTGTTCATAGGTGATACTCCTAAGTATGGTGAAAATTTGGAAATATGTCAGTATCTGTAAAACTATTCATTCTCATTTAATTTACATATCTTTTGTAAAAAAAATAGAGGAGTGAATGCCCAACTGTTTGTTTGTTTCTTTCTTTTTTGTAATGTCATAATGATCACAGTAGGGATCAGATCAACCTGACCAGAGTGCTTCTAAATCATGGGCTATTTGAGTTGGAGGGACGCTGTGAAATCATTTAAAGTGTGTTTTTTCAAGGCTCAATTGCCAAGTGGGCTGTTAATTTCCTTCTTTTCCATGGTCCTAGTTTTGTTCTCAAATTTGAGCCAGCTTTCTCATTCAGTGGGGGCCATCATCTGCCCCTACCACACATAAACATCTTCAAATGTGAATTTTTGAAGACAGTCTACTCTTCGTCTTGGAAGGCCAATTTCACAGTTAAAGGTCTTTGTCTCCTACTTCCCCGGCACCCTGTGTGATATCTCTCACTAGGTGCCAGCAGCTAGATAGAATTCATTGAGGAGTGTGGTTGACTGATTAACACGTTGTGAGAGGGTTTCATATCTGTGGTTTACAAAATCTCGGGGCCAGTAAAGGGAATTACTGTTAGTTGTAAAGAAAATATGACACCCTCAAAGAGAGCTGCTTTTCAGGCCCAAAGCATAACTTAGAAATCATTTGTTTGAAGTTAATCTGTGTTACGGAGACATGAAGAGTTTTCTAAAATTACTCAAAAAATGTAGATTTTCTCTTTGTTTAAAACAAGAACCAATAGATTACTATAGGATTTGCTTGTAGATTTCTGTTTGACCATTGAATGTGTATCTAAATATATTTAGGTAAATTTTGGTGAATTTAAATCCCTTAACAACAATAAAACCCTATCCATTTTGACCACAGAAATTGGTTTAATAAGCAATGCATTTAATCATAGAAAAGTTTCTCCCTTTCACAGGGGAGGGGGGTAAGGAGAGTATAAATAAATAATTCCACTCATTTGGAATGGATTGTAATTATTTTGATTGATTTTGTTTTCATAAATTATGAATGGTAACAGATCCAATTTAAGTCTAGGAAATGGTGAATTACCAGTAATTCTACTAATTAGATTTTAAGATCTACCCCAAGTATTATCAATTTCAGTTTGCTTGTAATTTTGTGATGAATTAGGATATAATCCAGGGAGACCCTTTCAAAACAGATCCGTTTTGTTTTGCTTCATACTGGCCATTATAATTTTTTATTTGTTTGTTTTAGAAAAACCTGAACCAGGAGATAAATATGCTACAATTTGCTACTGCTCAACCTGAGTATATATTGTAACTTTATTTCCTTCATAATCAAATGCAGTTTAATTTGGACTTAAATATTTGTTCATTACACGGTACTCTTGGCTTTATTTTTTCTGGCATAATTTTAATGTCAGTTTTGTTTTTAAGGCAGGCAGTCGGTAGATTGTGTTTTGAAAGAATGAGTGACATGTGAAGCAAAAATTATGGAAATCTGTGGCTGGATGTCTTTCAGAGGTCATTCAGTCATTGTCCTCATTTTACAGACATGAAAGCAGATCTCCAGAAAGTAAGAGGACAAAGAGAACTGAAGGCTGGCTTGAGTTCATAGATGGACTCCTCCTCGAGTGTAGTGTCAAAGGTTGGTTTGTATCTTGTGGGTAGAGATCCTTTCCTATGTTCCTGGTCAGCTTTCTCTCTCATCCTGCTGGGCCACATCCCCAAACATGACCTCATTCTTTATGCCCTAATCCTATCAAGCTCACTCCTCCCTCTCTCCTAAGGAATGAGCTTCCTCCTTCCATCCCCTCCCAGAGACCAAAGTGCCAGGCAGGACCACGTCAGCTTCTTGCTCCCATACCTGTGAGTATAGCTCTTTGTGCACTCACACTCACCTCTTCTCCTCAGACATGGGGGAAGGGACACCCCTACCCTTGTTTTACCACATTGACCCCTGTGTTCTCCAGGCCTTGGGCCTTGCTCCCCCAGTTAGTCCCACTCTTAACATAATTTAGAGGCATCCTATAAAGGCATCCTCTCTCTATAACTTACCCAACTACAGCACTTAAGTATCTCCTTGGGCCTCAAACAGACCTAAAACACAGAGCTCCTGGTGAAATACTTGTAACCAGTAAGTCTAAAGATTTAAATGTATTCTTTATTTGACTAAAAGCTGTGGCTACATTTACACCTGCTGATGGGGTTGCTTTTTGTTCAAGTGAAGAATAAAGTATGCCATGGGAATAGATCAATTTTCGAAAATGATATGAAGAATATTTAAGTCCTCTAAACATCCTGGTTACCACTGAGTGTGGCTCTTTTCTAAAATCTGCCATTAACGGGTCACTCCAGGGAAGGATGGCTTGTCACAATTGAAGAAATTACTCTCATTTGCTTGTTCCCCCCAATAAAAGTGCCATTTCATCTTTTAATGATTTTTTTTTTTTTGCTATTAGACTGCAAAGGTGGAATGCCACAGACCTTTGTCATGGGTAGATTATATGCCAGTAGACACAAAGGAGTCATTTTGGATTATATTTGGGTTCCTCTCCTTCTTTGGGAATATAATAGAGATTGTGATAAATTTAGCTACATTGTTAGGACTTGTTAATTCCACCAGAAATCTGAATCCTATTTTGATGGGCACTTCTTGAGAGTAGCAAAACAAAATGAGAATAATCAGTTTAATATTTTATTGTCGCTGTTGTTAAGGTACTTAGGAAATCAAGAAGGTTGACCACCTCGCTAGTGCACCAATTTCTTTAAGGAAGTTATAGTAACTTAAAGTAGAGATGGTATTATGTTTTAGGACTAGCTTTTATTTTTTTTAAGTTTGTTTATTTTGAGAGAGAGCACATGTGCCAGAGCGTGCAAGCTGGGGTGGGGCAGAGAGAGAGAATCCAAAGCCGGCACTGACAGTGCAGAGCCCAGTGTGGGGCTTGATCTCACAAATCATGAGATCATGACCTGAGCTGAAATCAAGAGCCAGAAGCTTAACTGACTGAGCTACCTGGGTGCCCCTAAGACTACCTTGTATATCTGGTTCTTTGTCCTTCCTATTTGGGTAAAACTAATGTAGGTGGGATAACGATAACCTGAAAATAGAAAATTTTCCAAGCTGTTGAGTAGAGTTATACTCTATACTGATGTAATCCAATGTATACAGTGAATTATTTCAATGTTGTGAGTATTCATAGGACCTGATCTGGGTGTGTTGATTGTATCATCTCTCTTGTCTCAGACCTTCGTGGATCACCCTCATTTTTCCTCTCTACTGGCAATCTTCCATGTCTTAGGTGAATGAAAGAAATACTCCCCTTTCATTCTCTTTAACTCTAACTCTATTATATTCAGGAAAGGAAGGCCTGCAGTTTGGAATTTGATTGTTTCTGTCCATTTGTGGTGAGTCCTGTCTTTCAATCTCCTGGCTCAGAGTTGGAGCTTCATAGTTCCTACTTCAGTGTTTTCTAGACACTAATTCCAATTTTATCTCGTGTTCCTTCATTTCATTTTTTTTACCTTGTAGAAGAGAGTACAATAAGAAGTGCTAATGACCACTCATTCCTAATTTTCCAATTCATAAAACGGTTCTCTAATTAGACTATCCACCAGATTCTTCTCTCATCCATGGAATAGAAATATGGTTTTGTTACTTAAATGATTTTACTTAAAAAAAATCCATAGCTGCTTCTCTTTATTCTTACTATTTGTTTTGTTTTGTTTTGTTTTGTTTTATTTTACTGTATTTTATGTTTATTTTATGTTTATTTTTGAGAGAGAGACAGAGCATGAGCAGGAGGAGGGGGTGAGGAGGAGAGAGAGGGAGACACAGATGTGAAGCAGGTTCCAAGCTCAGAGCCTGATGCAGGGCTCAAATTCATGAACGGTGAGATCATGACCTGAGCTGAAGTTGGATGCTTAACTGACTGAGCCACCCAGACGCCCTGATTCCTGCTATTTCTTACACAGATGGAATAGGCAAAACACAAGCATGAATTATAATCCTACTTAATAATCACTGTTATCCTGATAATTCATGTTAAAGAACACCTATGATAAGCAACACTCATGAAATGTTTTTGGGGTGAGGAAATATTGTAAAAGTAAAACAATCAAAAACAATATTTTGTTCTTGCTCTTTTTCTATTGAAAGGGAAGAATCCCACCAAAGTGGGAAGGAATAAGTCAGATCATGAAACGTTGTCTTTTGAGTTTCAATGTTAGAATGATCTGTTAATGATAATTCTCAAATGTCATGACAGGTTCATGGTGCTTGGGATGGATGTTAAAGGTATCAGCTTTATAATCAGATAAAAACTCAGTGTGACCACATCTAGGTATTGATCTTAAAATACAAATAGGAATAATAAGCTGCTCCCGATGATAAATTAAAAATGTAAGAATATATATAAATAAGCAGTAGCAACTTAACCATGAAACCAAGTGATGAATCGGATTGAGTCAGTGCGATCCAGGAGTAGAGGAGGAGGAAGCATGGAACACAGGGACACCGTGACTGAACTGAAAGGGTCACATAGTTTGAGAACCAAAAGCATGCATGGTTATTTTGTTGGCCCTGGGATCCTCAGTGCATGGCCATTTACCTTGTATATAAATGTTTTCCAAAGACTACTATCTGGTTTTCATATCTCTTTATCCCCAACACTGCTTTTCTCCTAAGGAATAACCTTAGTTCTTTTATTATGTGAAAAGATCCTTAGATCCTTATGTTTGTATCTTAAGAGATTGAACTTAGATTTTTTTGAATATCTAGTTACGATTTATTGGCATATACTTAAATGAGCTAAACAAATCTTTACAAGAAGAACCCATTTCTACCTGTTAAACTCTTTTTGGTGGGGAGGAGGTTAAGGTCAGCCAGCATTCAGGTTGGTTTTGTGATTCTAAATTACTATGCAAGTCCCCAACTGGCCCTAAAGTAATGATAAATCTGACCATACGCTTCTATATTGAGCAGCAGGACTCAAATTAAGTTTATCTTTTCTCCTAAGTTAAATCAAAGTTCTAACTGAAGGAGGGGAGGAAGAGGTTAGAGAGATTAGATTCATATTTGGTATGTGCAGATAGGAGAGGAGAGGGGCCAAGGCAAACTGTTCTTGGTCAGAAGCAGAGAAGAATAAACCTGAAATTGAATGGAGGTGAAATATCGTTGCAAAGTGAAATGTTACAGAGAGTGATCTGTTAATGATGATTCTCAAATTGAAAGTCTAGGTGATTGAAAGAATAGTAGGTGAGTATGTCTTCCATTCACATGAGACTTGGAAGACTGTCAGTGAGGTAGACAGGAAAAATGAGGGTGATCCATGAAGGCCTGAGACAGTCAACATACCCAGGTCAGGTCCTATGAATACTCACAGCATTGAAATTATTCACTGCATACATTTTATTACAATGGTAGAATAGTGGGTTGCCATTTAGAATCCTAACCAATTTCCACTTTTGGCAGGGCAGGGGTGGAGGGGTAGAAGTTATGTTTTTCCTTTTCAGAAACCTGCAGCAACTACATTTGCCTACTGACTGAAGTCGGTTCGTGTTTACTTCTAGTGATAATCCTGTGTTTATATATGTCCAGATAACCCTTTAAAGTTTTAAAGCACGTTCTAATTGAAGTATAACTGAGATACATTGTATTATTTTCAAGTATACAAAATGCTTTGACGTTTGTGTAGTTGTGAAATGATCACCACAGTAAGTCTGTTTACCATCTATCACCACACACAGTTACTTTTTTTTTTTTTCTTAAGATGAGAGCTTTTAAGATCTACTTAAACGGTATTATTGACTGTAGTCCCCTTGCTGGACATTACATCCCCATAACTTACTTATTGAAGTGTTTTCAAACCCATTGCAGGGTGGATAGTAGTATTCTGCTTTTCAACATGAAGCAAACAGTACAAACCCATCTGGTATTGCTATCAGCCACCTGTGTAGCTTTCCCACTTATTTTTCCTCCCGCTTGGAATACGATCCTGCCTTTCTTGTGTTTATCCCAGTGCTAGCAGTTCTTCAAGAAGCCCCCGGAAAGTGCCACCTCCTTAGTGAAGGTTTTTCCAATCATTCTCCGTACGCAGCATCCTTTGTTCTTCTCTCTGAGTTGTCGTATTTCCTCAATAAAATATTATATTAATTGAATTTAATCCAATAGATCATTGATTTGAAGAAAACCCAGCTCTATAAGCTTTTATTTTTAAATCACCTTGTTCCTTCCTTGTTTCTTGTTTGTTTGCTTTGGGATGTTTTGTGGTGGTGTTGTTGTTTGTTGTTGGCACCCTGTAAGCTTTTCTAATTGTCACATTGGTATTAGGAATCCGGACAAAGATTATATTGGGTCTACTAGATACACAGACCAACTCTAGTCCGTCATTGCAAGATACATCCATTGTAACATACATTTAAGACAGTAACTCTTCAAAGAAGGAATTGTGCCCGTAAAATGCTGTTTATTTTTATATGTTCGCTATTCACAGTTTTAATACTGCATTTAAGAATTTTTCTCAGTTTAATATAAAGTCAGAGGTGGTATTTGGACTTTTTCAGGTGTTCAGAATCTAAACCTGGTAAGTAACTGGCAATTTAACATTTCAGGTCATCGTAATACCAAGTGTGATGTAACGGTTTTATGTGTCAAAGTAATTTTCCTCCAGTATACTTTTTTTTTTCCGTGTAAGAAGTTAGGGACTTCTATTTCTATTCTAAAGTAGTGGACTTTGAAATTCAGACACCTTTTTATCCTAAAACAATGCTGAGAAATAGTGGTGGCATCTATCTTATCGTAGGACTTCTTGGCTCGTGGGCTTAGCAACAATCATGAGGAATCCCTGCTTGCCTTGAGAGCAAGGAGAGAAGTTTTGGAAATACACAGTATTTGATAAAAGGTAATGGAGCAGAAAGTTCAGCTCCTCTGGAATTGAAAATACGCTGCCTGCTAGTAGTTTGACAGAAAAAAAAAAGAGTTGGCTTTAAAAATGGCTCTGTCCTCTGCTTTGTTTTAAGCTAGACATATTTGAATCAAAGGCCTAAGTAAAGAGAAGAATTTTTAACAAGTGGAAGAAAGGCATCTTTCCGTTTAGAAAGTAGCATGTGTTAAGACTTCATGGTGTTGGTATTTCTGCCTCTCTCTTTAACATCCTAGATGTTTTAATTAGAAATTAATCCTGGGAGAAACTTTTTTCCTACTTTAGTGTTGATTGTCTCATAGTTACATTGTAAAGACACGCTGTGCCTCAGAAGCCAAGAAATACAAGTGTAGTGAGTACAATTCTACTTTCTACACCATTGTTTCAGATTTCCTTCAAGTTCAATATAGAACCAGATGGATTACATGCAGAGCATGATAAAGTTGATTGATTGAGCAGCTTGCCAGGACCTGAAAGGTCATATTTTCACCTTGTTTCATTGAAATTAGGTAGGCACACAATCTAAGTGATTTCAATCAAATCATGATGAAATGTTAAAATTGTTACCTTGGACATATTTAATAACAGTTAAACATTGCCTAGTTTCACTTTGTCACAATCATTCATGGCATTTTGTTAGATTTTATTTTTTAATTTATAGACTCATCAGCTCAATAAAAATGTTCTTTTAATTGGTAAACAAAATAGCCCAAGGACATCAAAACAAAAATTTTAGTTTTTTAATGGAAATAATGGAGCATAGTTTGTTAAAAACTGATTTGAGAAGGTAACTGATTTGAGAATGACATAATCCATGTGAGAGGGCTGCTTTTAAAGAAGATAAACCTGAACACTTGCATTTAACACTGTATGCTATGATGTGTGGATTATTAATGGTCTGTGCACACACAGGTATGATTTAACTAGATTTTACTAGAAGAGGTAGATTTAATTAGAGGAGTTAGTGTCTGAAAAGGTACTAGGGATGTTTGAGAGATGGATGAAACTTGAGGAACTCCCTCCGCTGACCTGCCACCTTGCCTTCCTTTCTTTTAGCAAATTCCTTTCCCACAAGAAGCACGAATGATAGAAAGTACACAACGTGTGTTTATTTCCTTCTTTTCCCTTTCCAGCCTTCAGCCACAACACCAGCCTTCTCTCATGACTGCCCACTTGATCAGGGCTCTCTGGCCTCCTTTTGTGAAGAGTCCCTCAGAGGCCCAGGATCTAAGGCCTCCAACCATAGTATACAGCCTGGTTCCAACTCCTCCTATGCCTTCCTTTTTTCTAGTGTTCGTCTCAGTGAATTTTCTTGATGATTGGTCATATTTCTTGAGAAAATAATAAGGTAAAGAGCCTAGTGCAATGGCAAGCACAGAGTAAGGGCTCTTCCACTTTCCATAATTATTGTCGCCACTACCAACCATCACCAATGGACAGCACTCTCTGCTGTCTACTCCAGAGGAGCTACTTTAATAGGGGAGATCCTCCCTCAAGACTAGTCCCATGGCCAGCATCTTTAAGGGGAAGGAGGCAACAAGGGCCATCTCTGGTTGGATACCAAGGATTGGCCTAATAAGTCTGGTTTCTGTAGTATACTCCTAACATTCTGCCACCAAACTCTTTGGCCTTATTTCAAAGAACTATAAAGTAGATTTAATAAGTATGGGACTTGACATTACCTACTTCTCAATTTGCTAATAGTATTGACTCCTCTGTAGAGTTTTCCTAGGGAATCCTATTGTCATTTTTACAATAGAGTTTTCTACCTATGGACGTGGCTGTCGATTTTATATGGTAACAGATTTTGTCTTTTCTGTGATATTTACTAAAAGCAAGGTATTTAAAATTGTTTTCTCAGGTTATAATAGCAAATAAATTAAAAGCTAAACTTTATTGTGCCAGACTTTGTTTTCAGTGCCCTACATGTGTTGGCCCACTTCTCAGAACAGTCCTAGTAAGGGAATACTATTTTTATACACTTGGAAAAGTGAGGTACAGAGAAATGAATAACTCACCCAAGGTAAATCATGGAGCCAGATGCAAACCTGAGCAGTGAGGCCTTGAAGCCCAAGTCTGATATCTTCTACAACTGCCTTTATTTTGTTTTCCTGCTTGACATATTGAAAGTAGACCCTATATATTGGCTCTCTGATGGTCTGTCATTAAATTATGTTGACACTCTGAATTATTTCCTTTATTAAGGGCATTTCAAGGAGTAGTGCATCTTAAGTATATATGTATGTACGTATGTATGTATGTATGTGTATGTCCATATGTTTATTGAGAGAGAGAATGTGAGCATGGGCGGGGCAGAGAGAGAGAGAGAGAGAGAGAGAGAGAGAGAATGAATGAATGAATGAATGAATCCCAAGCAGGCTCCATGCTATCAGCACAGAGCCTGACACAGAACTTGATTTCAGGCCGCCCCAAGAGTATTGCATTTTAGAGGTACACACATGCATACACACACACACACACACATTTATTGGTGTATTCCTTAGAGTATATTATGTTGGGGAAACATAATACCGTTTTTGAGAAGTCATTGCATTTCCCATTCTTTTTCCTTTTTCAATTTTTTATTTAAATTCTAGTTGGTTAACATACACTGCAGTATTGGTTTCAGGAGTAGAATTCAGTGCTTCATCACCTACATACAACATCCAGTGCTCATCACAAGTGTCATTTCCCATTCTTGAGGCTAATTTTCAGTCATTTGAAATTCTTTTCTTTTTTTTTAATATATGAAATTTATTGTCAAATTGGTTTCCATAAAACACCCAGTGCTCATCCCAAAAGATGCCCTCTTCAATACCCATCACCTACCCTCACCTCCCTCCCACCCCCCATCAACCCTCAGTTTATAGCAGCACTCTCAACAATAGCCAAATTGTGGAAAGAGCCTAAATGTCCATCAACTGATGAATGGATAAAAAATTGTGGTTTATATACATAATGGAGTACTACGTGGCAATGAGAAAGAATGAAATATGGCCCTTTGTAGCAATGTGGATGGAACTGGAGAGTGTGATGCTAAGTGAAATAAGCCATACAGAGAAAGAAAGATAACATATGTTTTCACTCTTATGTGGATCCTGAGACTTACCAGTCATTTGAAATTAAAGAGGCCTACCTGTCTAAAAGAATATAAAGGATGAGTTGAGTACACAGTCTCCTTTTTATATCTGATAGACACCAGTGACAGGTTTTAATTTGTGGACACCAGGACCATTTCAACCACTTTGAATACCTGGAAATAAAAATTGCCAGGTCAGAATTGCCCCTCTGCTCTTGTTTTTTGTAGTTGTGTGAAATAGAATAATTCGAACTGAGAGGAGAATCTGTCTAGGTGGAAAGTCCTATAGTAAAACCTCCGCATGAGAGTCCTCAACATGGAGCCAAAAGTAATGTTTCCACTTCAGATATAATTGTTATTCTATTTCAGAAAAATGCAGAGATGAAATAAAAACAATAACTAAAATAAACCCCCCAAACTTACAATGTAATGATTGCCTACCATACATGTGATACGTGGCTATGTGCCTTGTATACGTCTGGCCCAGTCACTTCATTTTACAGATGAGATGAGGAAACTGAGGTTCCTGGAGCTTAAGTGATCTAACTGAGGTCATTTAGCCAATGCCTTTGCAAGATCTTTCTATGCCCTTTATCTCCCCATCCACTGTGATTTTGAAGGACTCCCCAAGGGAAGTTCAACTATTTGTGCAGAGCACTGGTAATGGAATCGCATGTGTTACAGACTCTTAGTACTTTGGTCAGTACAGGTATTTGCATTCATATTCTGGGCATTGTCAACACTTCTTATTGATCATGTTTAGAGATAGATGTTAGAAGGCTGTTAGGAGAGTTAGTGGGTTTAAAAATTCTCTCTCATTTTCTGTCCAAAAGAGACACATTTGTAATATCTGACTTAGGAAGGTGAAGAATTGTTTGGGATGGGTAATTGCCAGCTTGACATTTGTTATTATGACTTTGTCATTTTTACCCCGTAGTTTATGAAATCTGCTATTGTATATTGCCCAAAGGCTTTAAAAAATCAATGGTTGCATTTTAAAGCATATAGAATAAAATAAATTAAATGCCACAATTCACATTGTATAATTTTAAGACTTTGGGGAATCTGAGCATACCAAGGTCAGCCTATTCCTGGGGTATTAAGAATACTAGAAGATATTGCTTCCAGCTCATTGTACTTTCTCTATGTTTTATGGTGTGAATTTTACTACATAAATGTACAAATAAGAATATATTAAGTGAATACATACAGGTAGAAGATTTTTTAAACTTAATGTGCTGAGGTAGTGTCACCAGCATTTAAGGGTCTTGACTTATGAGAGGCCCATAGACATCTGTTGTCCTTTCTGTCATCTCATCAAAGTGTAGAAAAGAGAATTAAGAACAGGGAGGAGCTATGTTTGTTAGAGTTGAAAGATTTTTGTAGGCGCTCCAAATGCTTATGAAATCTCAACCATGAAATTAAGCTTTTTTTTATATGCCTTTATAATATAAGCCAACATTCTTCTTCATGAAGGTAAGATAGATTTTACTAACATATTCTACTGGAGTTTGTTTCACTAAATAAAAAGTTTCAAGATAATTTAAGATGGAAATAATTTAAAACACTTTTTTAAAATATATTTAAATGATTATTTCCCACCCTAAACTGGATTACAGGTTTCCACCCTAAACTGGATTGCAGATTGTAACCACCCTAAACTGGATTACAGGTTTCCAGAGGCCAAAATCTGCATGTCTAATTTGTCGTCATGCCACAAAACACTACACCCAGTGTGGAGCATGCACACAGGTGTGCTAGTGATACCTACTGAGATGAAATGAGCAAACTTGTATTTCACAATTCATGATCACTCTATGCAGACATGATCTGGAGCCAGTCCACTTTCTTTCATAGCTGTGAAGAATTTAGCACTTACTTATCCATTCAACAAGTTGCCTTTGAGATAGCATAAAAAATTTGAGATAGCATAAAAAATTAAAACATGACTCTCATATTCTTGATGGTTCTTTTCTCCAGCTGCTAAGTTTCAGAATGCCTTGGGATAAGAGACTTGGCCAAAGAAAGGTGTATCTTAGGCAAACTTGGCCCAGATGATTTAAACTCCCAGTGACTTTCATAAATCTAGCACCTTCTCCTGCTTGTCTGAGGGACAGTGGTGCCTGGCCTGAGGACTGCATGCCAGCAGTTGGGTGATCCCAAGTCTTTGAATTCATTTGTCTCATTGGTTCTTTTCCCTTTCCTTTCCTTCTTTTTTTTTTTATATGCCTTTATATTATAAGCCATATTTACTGTCCTGTCCTGCTTCCCTTTGCTCTCCTTTCCTCTCCCTTATTTTCCTTCCTCTTCATGTAGTTATTTTCCCCCCAGCTTTATTGAGTTATAATTGGCAAATAAAATTGTAAGATATTTAAAGTGTACAGTGCAGTCATTTGATATACATTGTGAAAGGATTCCTCCCATTGAATTACCACATCTGTCACCTCCTGTATTTACTTTGTGTGTGTGTGTGTGTGTGTGTGTGTGTGTGTGTGAGAGAGAGAGAGAGAGAGAGAGAGAGAGAGAGAGAGAGAGAGAAAAGCATTTAAGTTCTACTCTACATATCCATTTTACAAAAGTGTTATCAGCTATAGTTACGATGATGTACATTAGATCCTCAGACCTGACTCATAACTGGAAGTTTATATACTTTTACCAACCTCTCAATTTCCTCCACTCCCAGCCCCTTTTGTACTCCCTATTTCTTATAAATTTAACCTTGTTTTTCTTTTTCAGAGTGCTCTCCAATTTGTTTACAAACAGGAGGTTTTTCTTTTTTTTTAAAGGCTGAATACTATTCTAGTGTGTGAGTGTGTGTGTGTGTGTGTGCACGTGCATGTGTGAATATATTGCATTTTAAAAATTCATTCATCAAAGGACACCGAGGTTATTTCCATATCTTGGCTGTTGTGAATAATGCTATAATAAACATGAGAGTAGAGCTATGTCTTTGAGATGATGGTTTCATTTCCTTTGGATACATACCCAGAAGTGGAATCATTGGATCATATGGTAGTTCTGTTTTTAATTTCTTGAAGAACCTCCACACTATTGCCCATAGTGACTGTACCAATTTACATTCCTGCTCAATAGTGTGCAAATGTTCTTTTTTAAATTTTTTTTAAAAGTTTATTTGTTTATTTTGAGAAGGACAGAGAATCTCAAGTAGGCTCTGCACTATCAGCATGAACCCCGACATGGTGCTTAAACCTACGAACCAATCATGAGATCATGATCTGAGCTGAAATCGAGAGTAGGAGGCTTAACTGACTGAGACACCCAGGCAGCCTGCAAATGTTCTTTTATGTCCATAGCATTTGCTGTTTCTTTTTGATACTAGCTATCCTAACAGGCATGAGATGGTATCTCACGGCAATGTGGTTTTTTTTTTTAATGTTTACTTATTTTTGAGAGAGAGATTGACAGAGTGTGAGCAGGGGAAGGGCAGACAAAGTGGGAGACACGGAATCAGAAACAGGCTCCAGGCTCTGAGCTGTCAGCACAGAGTCCAACGGGGGGCTGAAACCCACAAACTGTGAGATCACAACCTGAGCTGAAGTCAGACACTCAATCGACTGAGCCACCCAGGTGCCCCTCACTGTAGTTCTAATTTGCATTTCCCTGATGATTAGTGATGTTGGGCATCTTTTCATGTACCTGTTGGCCAGTCGTATGTCATCTTTGGGAAAATGTCTATTTGGGTCCTTTGTCCATTTGTTAGTTTGGTTATTTGGGTTTTTGCTTTTGAGTTATATGAGTTACTTGTATATTTTGGATATTAACCTCTTTGCGAAATGAGGTTTGCAAGTATTTTCTCCCATTCTATAGATTGACTTTTCATTCTGTTGGTGGTTTCCTGTACAGACGTTTTTTAGTTTATGTAGTAGTCTCACTTGCTTGTTTTTGCTTCTGTTGCCTTTGCTTTCAGTGTCAAATACAAAAACTCATTGCCAAGACCAGTCTCAGAGTGCTTACCCCCTGTGTCATCCTCTAGGAGTTTTATGGTTTCAGGTATTACATTCAGATCTTCAGTTCATTTTGGTTGGTTTTTGTGTACAGAGTAAGATAGTGGTCCAGTTTCATTCTTTTGCACATGGCTGTTCAGTCTTCTCAGCACCATTCATTGAAGCAACTGCCTTTCCCCATTGTATATTCTTGGTTCCTTTGTCAAGAATTGACCATACATGTATGGTTTTATTTCTGGACTTGCGATTATTTTTCATTGATCTATGTGTCTGTTTTTATTCCAGTACCATACTGTTTTGATTACTATAGTTTTGCAATATAGTTTGAATTCAGGAAGTGGGATGCCTCTACCTTTGTTCTTTCTCAAGATTATTTTGGTTACACATGAGTTGTGTTGTGGTTCCATAGAAATTTTAAGATTGGTTTTCTATTTTCATGAAAAAAATGTCAATGGAATTTTGATGGGAATTGCACTGAATCTGTGGAGCACTTTGGGTAGTGTGGGCATTTTAACTATGTTAACTCTTCTAACCTATGAGCATGAAATATCTCGCCATTTATGTGTGTCTTCTTCAATTTCTTGCACCAATATTTTATAGTTTTTTGTATATAGATATTTCACCTCCTCAGTAAAATTTTTTCCTAAATATTTGATTCTTTTTTATGTCATTGTTAATGGGATTGTTTTCTTAATTTCTCTTTTTAATAGTTTATTAGAATATAGAAACACAACTTTTTTATCGCCTTTTTTTATACTGACTTTTATATCCTTCAATTTACTGAATATATTTGTTCTAAGGTTTTTTTTTGGTGGTGTTTTAGGGTTTTTTATAGAGAATATCATGTCATCTATAAACAGACAGTTTAATGTTTTCCTCTCTTATCTGGATGTCTTTTTTTTTCTTGCCTAATTGCTCTGGCTAGGATTTTCAGACTGTGCTCAATAAAACAGAGGAGAGTAAGCTTCCTTGTCTTGTTCCTGACCTTAGAGGAAATACTTTCAGCTCATTGCCGTTGACTATGTTGTTAGCTATGGCCTTGCCAGATATGGGCTTTATTGTGCTGAGATATGTTCCCTTTCTACCCACTTTGTTGAGAGTTTACCATGAAAGGGTGGTGAATTTTGTTAGATGATTTTTCTGTACCGAGATACTGTTTATATGGTGTGTAACATTGATTTGTGAATGTTAAACCATGTCGTATCCCTGGAATAAATCTCACCGGATCATTTCAATGTACTGTTGAACTCAGTTTGCTAATGTTTTGTTGAGGATTTTTGCATTCTCTTAATAGAACTCTTAATGATGCCTTCCTTAGGTCAGACTCTTTGACTCCTTTCTTCATATGTTTTTGAGATACTATCTGTATGTACAATATTTTGTAAATAAAAGTAATAATATGGTAAGACATAGTTATATAAAACTGTCAAGTCTTTGAGGGGGTAGAAACCTTTATTCTTATGATTGCTTGTGGTTCATGTTGTCTTCATTGCTACATAATTGGCCTTGTCTTTGCTGTTTACTTGTAAGGGATGTCTGTGTTTCTCTTTTATATATAAATCTATATAAAATACATACAAAATATATATAATATATAAGATATTTTATATATAAATATAATACTAAAGTATAATCTTTTACTGGTATACAGATTTGCTTTAGCTCTTTTTTTCTCTACCAGCTTTCCATCAGCAATTTATCTGTCAATTATGTTATGCCTATAACTGTAACAGAGCACTGTAGGAAAGCTCCTAAAATGTATTTGGTGTAGTCTCTACCTTCAAGGAGTTCAGGAAGTAGAAAAATTTTCTGTTTTTTTTCCCCTGCCAGCCTAAATCATGGATATTGGAAAATTAAGAGTCGTTTGCATGTGTTTAAGTCAAAGGAGAACATTGATGCTCCCCATTAGAATATTTACTATCTCTCTGGGTCTTCCCCCCCCACCCCATCCCCACCTTCTCTCTCTCTCTCTCAGAGAAAGACAGGAGGAAATGAGTCCTGGAAAGGCCTTTGCCCCTGTAATTTACATCTTCTGTGCTTGATGTCCTTATGGATTCATGTAAAGTGAAAGGTCATGACAGACTAAGGTTTTCTTGAAGCACTGGTGGTGAACCTGGGATCTATTGCATTCACTTACCCAGTTGTCCCCCTGATTTCTAGGCTAGGCGTGGAAATGCCTAGTAAGACCTGAATGTGTAACCCTTAGAAAAAAAAAAGTGACTGATTTTATCTAACATGTTCTATCCTAAAGTGCACTGAGAAATTTCAACATAAAAATGGCTCAAATCTGTTGCATGCTTACTCACTGTCATGATTTAGTGAATGCTCTTGTGTTAAAGTTTAATCCACATAAAACTTTCTAAATTGTTATCTTATTGTATTCCTCTCTTTATGGATGAGGAAACAGGCATGGGCAGGTTTATCTTTCCCAAGACCTAATCTAGTGAAGTTTCAGACCTGGAATTTGAATTCAGTCCATGATGGGTCTTGAGCCCACACTCTGAACCCCTGCGTTAACTGCACTCTCCTTTGAGGGGACACTAACTGTTTGGATCCAGAGACACACAAAAATAGATGACTTTATTTTGAGGGGTTCAAATGATTGACCTTAACATTTTGCAGTTTTAAGTTCCTGGCGCAGATAATTATTTATGAAAACGATTGAGGAAATGTGAAAAATATTTAGGCTGTTTGGAATAGTTTAAGGTAAAGAAGGGGCATGACTTACAAATGGCCTCAGATGTGCAAAAGAATCACCTCAAATGCCAAAAACCTTTATTCATATTTTCATGTCTTTACCTTAAGGCATTAATACCTGTTAAAGTGCAAAATACCTTAATAGATGGGAAATATAGTGAAATAACATTCGTTTAAGTAACAACTTGCAGAACTACATGAGTTACAGAGTGTCACAGACTTTCACAGAGGTGTCTTAGGTCTGGTTCTCTGGAAGCAGAGCCTGAGATGGGAATCTTGTGCAAGTCCTCGAGACAGAGAAAAAGAGAGAGACTCGCAGTTGAAACTGGTGAGGCAAGTTGAGGACAGAACAGGGAAAGGACAGCCTTAGTCTGATCCTATGGGGGGCTCTGGAACAAGTATCCTCCATATGGTGGAGGAAAGGGGCTGGCCTTTTGTACACCAAGTAAGTCAGTTATTGACATGTCCTCCTACCACTCCCCTCTCCCCCAACCACTGAGTGTAACCTCCCAGGCTTTTGCAGAAAACTTGACTCCTGGTGGCTGAAAATAACTATCCGGAGGTTACAACTGTGAATAATTGGCAGCTACATTCATGGCAGCTAGGGAATGAGTGATCGATACTATAAAAGGAAAGGTGGTGGGGAGGCATGCCAATGCCATCTACCACAAAAGAACAAAATGCCAAGAGAACAGAGAAGAAAAACATTTAAATTCTACCTAGTGAAGATGGAATTTTTAGTTATTAACAACTTAGTATGAATAAGGCACTCAAGAGTTAAATTTAGTACAGAGGTGTGTGTGTGTGTGTGTGTGTGTGTGTGTGTACGTGCCAGAAAAAGACCATTAAGTGGAAAAATGGGGGGAAAATGGGATTATCTACTTCAAAAACAGGTCTGGTATTTAATAAGTTTAATTATGTAGATTTTTATAATCATTCATCAGAATAGGAGTAAGTAATGTTGGTTTGATGGCTAGACGAGTTACATTTTTTGTTCCCCCCGGAAGACCATAATTTAAAACCAGCTTTGTATTTCTTTTATTATTGTTGTTTAAATAGTAACTCTGTGGCCTTAGCCTGTTAAGCACATGGCACAACCATGGGTTCTCATTTGACAGGCTGCTATATAATTCAGATTGTCCTCTCTGTGCACATCACAGGTCAACCAGCTTGAGAGATGAATACCTTCCTGGAGGCCAAGGTAGGCAAGGGATAGAGATCACTGGAAATACACCCTGGGAAGTTTTCCATCAGTCTTGTAGGTAACATGCCTAGGAAAGGATAATCTTTCCACCAGCACTACTAGCATACTAGCATAGAGCTTTGGAGCACAAATACTTGTTGAAAAATACGTGATTTAAAAAATCCCTCCATTGTTAGCGAGCTCTACCATCTGGTTCCACACTTACCGGAGCACTATTAGCATAATTAAATTAGCACTTTCCTGTCTCACCTTCCTCTGTTCTGGCATGTACTGTAACTAATATATCTATTTGGGGAGACAATATTTTTGACAAGGTATTTATAAAATGAAGATAGGAACATTCCTTATTAATTTATTGTGAAATAAAGGATGAGCCCTTTAATGATCCTTAATGATTTTTCAAAGGGAAAGGAGAAGAAGAAACTCAAGCTGATTGTTATTACTGTGATGTTGTTCTGTTTTTTTTTCTTTTTTTTCCCAAAACACGGATAAATCAAGTGACTGTAAATTTTCAACAGTGAATAAGCTGATGAAGATCAAGGTGACGCCTCCAAGTGCTCATCAGATTCCAGACTTGGGGCCACCCTCCTTGTATAGCACGCGTGATATGTTTTTCTCCTGCCAGAAACCTTTTTTTCCCCCCCAATCCTGTTTGGCTTAGCATCTTAGGCAAATCCTGATTTGAATCATGCACATTATTTTTTAATGTGATAATACTTAGCAGTTCTTTCTGAGACTCGGTATCCTTGCATTTTTTTTTCCACAGGGAACACCAGCTTCTTGATCATAATACCCATAATTATCACAGTAGGATATTTATGACCTTTGTTTCAACTATTTGGTTTGGCTAGAGCTTCAGGTTTTGTACCAGAGTCATAATCTTAAGTACCTTATAGAAGGACCAAAGAAGAAATGAAAGTGAACTACATTTCATTTTTACAAGTGTTGACTTTGTTTCCTCAAATAAAACATCACTAGAACTCTGGCAGTTGTGACATAGCAGGAAGCGAACGGCGTTTATTCAAGGCAATTACTTGGGGAAAGGGGAAAAAAAAAGCTCTCTCAAAAGATAGTGATAACTGAAAATTACAGTAAAAAATTTTGCAATCACTCTACAACTTTATAAAGCAGGATTATTTCCAATTAAACTATCGTCTCGATTCTAATTCCTCCTGTTACCATGGGCCAATATTTCTACTTTGCAATTTCTCTGCAATTAAATTACTTCTTAGGTTCCTTCAATCACTGTTGCCACTTGTGAATCTCCCATTGGTCCTCCAGGGCTGGTCTCTGGCTCTGTTCAGGCTGTTGATTTTCTAAAAGCTGACTCGGTGGGTGTTGGGCATAGATTTGCTGCACTTGACTCCTTTGGGAGCATTTAACCCTGTGCATTGTCCCAACTTCCTGCTTCCCTAAACTTGCTCAGTCCCTCTCTTCCAGTGGTTTCTGGCTTAACCTTCTTTGTTTTGAAGTCTCCTGCTCATTCTCCCTTGCATTGGTCCTGGGCTCATTCTGTGCTGGCCTTCCTTAAACTGATGCCTCTCTCAGGCTTATTATGGTTCTTCTGTTTTCACTTTATACAGTATAGGAATTGAAAGCTTTGGAATTAAAAAAAAAAAAAGGTTTAAATCCTAACCTTGTGACTTGCTAGGTCTATAGCTTGGAGAAAGTTACATTTTCAGAGACTTTATTTTCTTACTTATAAATTAGAAGTTATAATATTTATTCCATCCTGAACAACAGCCTGTGAGTCACATGCTTTTTTAAAAAAGTTATTTGCACAGTGATGGCGTGTGAAATAAACTCATTAAAAATGGTCGTTTATGCTTTTATCTTTGAAAAAATACATCTATAGTCACAGGCTATAAGTGTATCAAGGCAGGGTTGGTACATGGTTTGTTCTATCTCAGCACTGGAATAAGTGTATGACACATAGTAGTCACTACATGGTTGTTGAATGAATGAATATCCAAAGAAAAACCTTTCACTAAAATACTCCAAAATTCAATTAGCTGTGGTGATTTCTCAACCTAACTCTAAATCTCTCTGCGTCTGTATTTCCAAGTTCTTACTCTGTATCCCTCTGGCCGCATGAAGGTGAACCTGTCTGTGAGCCTGTTCTTTCCCCAAATTTTATCTTCTGTCCCTGTGGTAGCACCCATTAATCAGGTGTCATCCTATTCTCCCCTTCTCCCTCACCTCCCAGATCTAGCTAGTTCTCAGGTTCTAGTTATCTCTTCCCTTTTATTTCCACAGGCCTTGCCTGAGTTCAGAACTGCCCTTCTTTGTTTACTGTAGCATTAAAACTGGCCCCTTTTCAAAAAAAAAAAAAAAAGAAAGAAAAGAAAAGAAAAAAAGAAAAAGAGGCACCTGGTGGCTCAGTCGGTTAAGCGTCTGACTTCAGCTCAGGTCATGATCTCAAAGTTCATGAGTTTGAGCCTCACCTCGGGCTCCGTGCCGACAGCTAGCTCAGAGCCTGGAAGTTGTCTTTGGATTCTATGTCTCCTTTTCTCTCTGTCCCTCCCCCTGCTTGCGCTTTCTCTCTCTCCCTCCCTCTCTCTCTCAAAAATAAATAACAACATAAAAACAATTTTAAAAAGCTGGCCCCTTTTCTTAGTTATTTCATTTTTAATGTAATTTATTGTCAAATTGGCTTGCATACAGCACCCAGTGCTCATCCCAACAAGTGCCCTCCTCAATGCCCATCACCTATTTTCCCCTCTCTCCCACCCCCATCCACCCTCAGTTTGTTCTCTGTATTTAAGAGTCTCTTATGGTTTGCCTCCCTCCCTCTCTGTTTGTAACTATTTTTTTCCCCTTCCCTTCCCCCATGGTCTTCTCTTAAGTTTCTCAAGATTCACATATGAATGAAAACATATGATATCTGTCTTGCTCTGACTGACTTATTTTTCTTAGCATAACACTCTCCAGTTCCATCCACATTGCTGAAAATGGCATGATTTTGTTCTTTCTCATTGCCAAGTAGTATTCCATTGTATATATAAATCACATCTTCTTTATCCATTCATCAGTTGATGGACATTCGGGCTCTTTCCATACTTTGGCTATTGTTCAAAGTGCCACTATAAACATTGGGGTACAAGTGCCCCTATGCATCAACACTCCTGTATCCCTTGGGTAAATTCCTAGCAGTGCTACTGCTGGGTCATAGGGTAGATCTATTTTTAATTTTTTGAAGAACCTCCACACTGTTTTCCAGAGCGGCTGCACCAGTTTGCATTCCTACCAACAGTGCAAGAGGGTTCCCTTTTCTCCACATCCTCGCCAGCATTTGTTGTTTCCTGAGTTGTTCATTTTAGCCACTCTGGTGGGTATGAGGTGGTATCTCAGTGTGGTTTTGATTTGTATTTTCCTGATGATGAGTGACGTTGAGCATCGTTTCATGTGTCTGTTGGCCATCTGGATCTTACAGTTATTTCAGACAGCATTACCTGTGCCGTTCCCAGTGCAAACTTTATGAAACTCAAAATCATCCAAGTAGTACAAATGAAATAACTGAAGCCTCCATCAATCAGGGGTTTGCACGTATTCTCTCGGTTGGCCAGGGGCTGAGTTTAGAGTTTAGGTTCTAGTATTAGGCTTCCTGCTGCAAATGCCTGAGCAGCTCCATTTGGACCACAATGGCTCCCCATTACCAGATACATGGCAGGAATCCAGGAACTTTTTTTTAAGGGCCAAATTTTTATGCAAGAAAAGTTGGAGGCACCTTTTCATTATTGTATCAGTTGAAGAAATGGAAACACTGCACAATATTTAAGTCCTAGAAGCACAACTGTGACAGTGCCTGTGCGAGTTCTAAGATCTGAATCATGAGTTTGCTTCTTTTCTCTTGACCCTCACTGCTTCTCTTTATTTACAAATGTGCATGTGAGGAAAAATGCTTCTCTCTAAAGATCTAAGGGTAAGAGTGAAAATAAGAATCCAGATAATAAAGTGTAGCTACAAAAGGGAGCCCACTTAGTTTGGAAAAACCATTACTGTATCAGAATGATGTATCTGCAAGTGACTTGCATGAACATATTTTATGAGCCCGCCAGCATGTTTTTTGTGGTTCCTGCAGCAGATACTGCTCTTTTATGACTCGTTAGCCACTTAAAATCCAGCCCAATTTTAACAGTACTAAAAGAGCAAGAAAATTTATTTTAAAGAAAAAGGCTACATTCTTCTAAAGCGGAGTCATAATATTAATACTTAAAATGCATAGCAACATGCTGGGAAAATGGGATAGTTATTTAGATATATTATAAAATGTAGCCCACCACTTTGATGTGATTCACTACTATTTCACCAAACCAATTTAACAGTATCCTGTAGAGAGGGAATAGTGCAATTAAAATTAGTAACAGAGGTTTTCACATGCATAGATCTAAATCAGGGTAGGTTGATAATGAATTAAGTAATTTCGCTTCCTTGTGAAGTCTAAGCCAAAAGTGAAGCAGCCAGGGTAGAATTCATGTTTAAGGGGCCTGTCTACAAACAGCATTGTGACTCGACTGCCAGTATTCCCTGGGTGTTTTCCTCCTTTTTTCTTTATTTTTTCCTGTTGGTATTTGATGAAGGAATTTCGTATGTAGTCACAATAAATTAGGATAATGGGACTATTTGATCAAGTGGCCCCGTTTCACTAAAGGCCAAATCCTTTCAAAATGTAATTTCACCAGTCTAATTTTTAAGAATTCAAAGCCACAAAACTACATGTGGATCTTTAGATACTTCGATACTCTGTAACTTTTCAGTGTCAAAGCACATAGTGAAGTTACTCTCCTCTTTCAAGTACTTGGTTTCATATGAAAGCACCGAAGGGTGCCTACACTGGTTTCACCCTAGCGGATTGCTAGGGGTTGACACCTGCAGCTTCGTGCTTTCCATCCTGAGGCTGACTATGCCGGCAGCGGGGTGTGGGGTGCAGGCACTGTGTATTGATGACTTGCCTTAGCCCTGGACCTAGGATTTGTTTATGATCATCATTTGCGGACTGAACGGAGGATTAATTTTCTCTGAGGAATTTGATAAAAGAACTATGAATGCACTGTTCCTATGGCTTGCAAAAAGTGTTATAGACATAATTACCAGGGGAACACAGGAGTGAGCATGGAGGTGAATGCAGTTATCACAACAATTAAAAGGAATTAATTTTTCTTCAGTCACCATGACTATCAGCTGGGTTTATGTACTATGTCCTACAGACCTTACCTGATTTCAAAAGTAACTACCAGGGGCGCCTGGGTGGCTCAGTCGGTTAAACGTCTGACTTCAGCTCAGGTCACGATCTCACGGTCCATGAGTTCGAGACCCGCGTCGGGCTCTGGGCTGATGGCTCAGAGCCTGGAGCCTGCTTCTGATTCTGTGTCTCCCTCTCTCTCTCCCCCTCCCCTGTTCATGCTCTGTCTCTCTCTGTCTCAAAAATAAAAAAACGTTAAAAAAAAATTAAAAACAAAACCAAAAGTAACTACCAAACCAAACGTTTATTCTGATCCCCTGATCTCCCTGCTGTGAACAATGATGTTTATCCCCATGAATGCTATTCCAGTTTGGGGAAGTGATGTGGTTTATTAGAAACCTCATGGATTTCCAAGCCAGAAAAGCATTGATTCTAGGATGAATCTCCAGTTCATCATTTACTAACTCTGAGATCCTAGATAAGTAACTTATTTATTTATTTTTAATGAGCTTTATATAGTTCCTTCATCTGTAAAATGAGCATAATAATGGTAATTAATTTCACAGGTTTTATTGTGAGGATCAGAGATAATGAACATAAAGGACTTGGCATGTAGAAAGCGCTTACAAATTATTATAAACATAAATTATGATTATTTTCACATGTCTTACAATAAATGATAATATGATAGTAGGATGTTGGTAAACATATAAATATTCTTCTCCTAGAAAGTTTTGTTTGTTTCTTCTAGGTAGAGTTCTGGCCTTCTTTTTTTTTTATTAAAAAAAAAAATTTTTTTATGTTTATTTATTATTGAGAGACAGAGAGAGACAGAGCATGAGTATTGGAGGGGCAGAGAGAGGTGGAGACACAGAATCTGAAGCAGGCTCCAGGCTCTGAGCTGTCAGCACAGAGCCCGACGCGGGGCTCAAACTCACAAACCACGAGACCATGACCTGAGCCGAAGTTGGACGCCCAACAAACTGAGCCACCCAGGTCCCCCAAGTTCTGGCCTTCTGAAAGGGTAGCTGGTAGAATGGAAGATGGCCACGTTTATTCCTTCATTAGTTGCATGCTTTTGGAAAGTCTACTATGTGCCAGGTATTTGGAATATAGAAGTGAAAATAACAAAGTAACACCTCCCTCAAGCTTATGTTTTGTGTGAGGAGAAAGTAGGAAAATACACATGTAATGCCATGATCAATGCTACAAAGAAAAATGAAGCAGTGTGAGGGGCCAGAGAGCAATACGGGATGACATTTAGATAGTGTGCCAAGTATTTTTTTCTTACAGAAAAAAAAAAAATCCAGAAACACAGAAATGCCAGCCATTAAAAAAAAACCCAAAAAACACTTGACTACTATTGTAGAGAATTACTTTATTCTCAGGGGACGTCATCAAGTAGGGAGGCATTGTGGTCAAATGGGAGAGGCATGGATGTTGGAAAGCAGGAAATCTTATTTCTAGTCCCAGCTCTGGCACTGATTAGCTGATACCATATGCAATTCACTTTGAGCTTCAATTTTTATTGGTAAAAACTACCAAGTATTGACTGAATGCCTACTATGTTCTAGGTACTTAGAATAGGGAAATGAATATAACAAATCCTTGCTTTCATGGAATTTAATTTTTGTCAGAGATCAGTGAACAAATATACGTACATTATCAGTGATGGATGCTAGAAAAATAAAAGGCAGGGTGAAGGAATGGGATACTGTAGTGGTTGGCATTTTAAATGGTATTCCTAGTACTTAATGTCTTCCTGACAGGCAATATTAAATAAGAATCTCAGTGAAATGAGGGAGTGAGTGATACACAGCCCTGGGAAGAGACAGAGGGACCAGCATACAGAGCCCTCATAGGAGTGGGAAGGACAGAATCTAGGAAAGGCAGGAGGTTGGTGGTGCTGAAGGCAAATAAGAAAGGAGTGAATGGGAGGCAATGAGGTTGGAGCTGTAGCCAGTGCCAGACATAGGCTTTGGGTTTTATCTAAGAAGGAAGCTTTCAGGTGGGGGTAGAGATGATCTGAATTATGAAAAGAATCATTCTGCAGTTGCATGTAGCAAATGTACTGGGTAGGGCCAAAGTGGAAGCAGAGAGACTAGTTCAAGAGACTATTTGTTGCAGAGGTCTACATGAAGGAGAGGGGTAGCCTACACTCAAGTGCCAGGGTGGAGGTGAGCAGCAATCAGGATTTGGTTGAAGGTTAAGCCTACCATGATCTGATAGATTGGATGTGGATTTGAGAGAAAGAAAGGAGTCAAGGCTGCTCTAAAACTTTTGCCTGAGCTACAGAGAATAGTGGTAATTCTGGGAATCCAAAATTCAGTTTTTTACAAGTTCACATTTAAGAGCTGTTAGGTCAAGACAGTTCCATGTGAGTCTGTAGTTAGGTGGGAAGTAGGGGCTGGAGGTCCACATTTGGGAGTTATCAGTATATATTGGATATATTTACAGCCAGAGGGCTGGGAAGAGAGACTTTAGGACTCTCCAATGTTTATAAATCAAAACATTGACCCAAGCAGTGATTTGGTAGGAAAATTGGGACATTGCAGAGTCCTACAAGCCATGTGAAAAAGTATCTGAAGGATATGGGGGAAGGAGAGGGCAAAAGAAGAATAAAAAGGAAGAAGAATTATATGAAAGGTACAAAAAAATCAGGAAAACTGTGTCAAAGATATGAAAACCACTATTCTAACAGTTCTCCTAGCTTACCTTAACTATATAATCTGGTGTAAATAAATAAGTACTCATTTTCTAATTGCTTAAAGATTTAGTACATCACAAAAGCATGAATAAAAAAGGAAGGAGAGTAAACAAATTTAAAATTAGAGCATCCTAAATTTAGTAATTTTCAACTCAAATATATAATACTACATTTTAAAGTAAATGCTTTTACCTTAAAATTATAAAGAAGCTCAACATAAAATTTTAAGGCAAGTGGGTTTGTAATTTATATGAGCAGGAAAGATGTGAAGATTTCATTTGGAAGAACAGGATAGTAATAGATATGAAAAGAATCATACACATCACAGTTCAGTGAGGCCAACCTTGTGGAATAACTTTGCTGTAAATATTTCTGTGTTACAAAGCTTATTCCTAAGCAAAAGCCTGAGTGCTTCTCAAACTTTGCCATCCGTCAAAACCAACTGGAAAGTTTATTAAATAAAGATTACTGGGTCCCGCACTCAGCATTGCTAATTCATTAGGTCTGGTTTTGGCCCAAGAATCTGCATTTCTAACAAGTTCCTAGGATATCTGATGCCGGTGGCCCCAAGATCATATTGTAGAAATTCAGGTGTAGACAACCTCCTAGAAACAGAGGTCTTCTTTTTATGTTTATGAAATGCAATAATAATGGACTACTTCATATTCTCCATTTAATGATGTGCCAGGCACCATGCTAATCATTTTGAGCTGATCATTTCATTGAATATTCAAACAGGCCTATGATATAGGTGTCATTTTATGTATATGAAAACTGAGGTGCAAAGGAGTTGAATAACTTGACCAGAGTCATCAGCTAATGACTGATGAAGCTGGTAATAAAACTTAATGTCTGCCAGAAAAATCCCCTCTAGAGCCTTGCTCCTCAAACTGTGCATCAGCATTGGTATCACCTGAAAACTTGTTGAAACTGCAGGGTATCTCCTGCCCCATCCCAGAACTCCTGGACTAGATGGTTTTCTTGAAGCAAGGTCCTTAGATGATTCATGTGCACACTGAAGTTTGAGAACCATAGGTGTAGAGGGCTATAAAGAATGTTTCTGAGGGGCACCTGGGTGATTCAGTCAGTTGAGCATCCAACTTCAGCTCGGGTCATGATCTCGGTTTGTGGTTCGAGCCCCGCGTTGGGTTCTGTGCTGACACCTCAGAGGTTGGAGCCTTCTTTGGATTCTATGTCTCCCTCTCTCTCTGCCCCTGCCCCGTTCACACTCTGTCTCTCTCAAAAATAAACATTAAAAAAAATTTAAAAAAAAGAATGATTCTGAGCAGGTAGGCAATCAAGAGAACAGTGAGGGGAAGGAAGAGTCTAGAAAAAGTGAAAGTGACATTTGGGATTTGGTATGCTATAACATCAGAATGCAAAGCCTGCTACCCTGCAAATGAAATTGTGGAGATGCTCAAAGTATGCAGGATAAACCACATGAAATTGCCAATATTTAAGTGGTTTTGACCTGTAAAAACAGCAATGTAATAATTAGAGTCAGGAACTCAAATGGAAATGCCTCAAGATAGATTGTAAATGAGTAATGCCAGCTGATTTGCTTTATTGAGAACAGATTCAAAGGACCTGCATCCTAACACTGTGTGGGCAAACCTGTATGTTGAATAGATGTGACCTGTTACCTTGCAGTTCTTGAGCACAAGCTTGGAGTCTTAGCATACGTGAACCTTCTCTCTGAGAAGCTTCATTAGTGGTGGTAGGTTACCAATGATAGGTACCATAGCCATATGTCCTATTTGCCTGGGATCATTACCTGTTTTCAACTATTTATTCCAGGGTAATCATCAACAAACCTCTTTTACTCTCAGAGGGTTGCACTTTGGGTGGTAAATTGTGTGGTCACCCAACTAGTAAGAAAATTGGAAAAAAAAGTAATCCTTAAAAAAATATTTGTATTGAAAAACAGCAATATTGGGCATGGACTATTTGAGACTTAGGCATCAGTGATATAAAATAAAAGAAAGATTGTTGATCATAGTTGGTCCTAAGATATTTTAGTAATCATGGAAAAATAGTGGAAAGAGCATATGATGAGCCTCAGAAGGACTTGGGTTTTGGTTGTAATTTTATCACTCAGAATCTGGACAAATCAGTGAAGTTCTCTGAGGCTCTGTTTTCTTATCTATGAAATGGAAATAGTAAAGTCGATTCCACTGGTCTCAAAGGCTTGCTGTGTGGATTATATGATAGAATGTAATTGGAAGCATTTTAAAAACAGTAAGAAACTACGCATAGTGTTACTACTGAGTCAATATCATGCTGTAAAGAAAGGAAAAATAAGGGATCAAACAGGCAAATTTTGATTAAATAAAAAATAGAGATTGTTAATGATTTAAACTACCAAAGATAACTGCTAGTATCATAGCTAGTCCCTTTTCTTCATATGGGGAATGGCCAGTCATTTTCAGTGAATTGTGCTGTGTAAATATTCTGCCTATCCTAATACATCTTAAGTGTGCCCCCTAGTTAACAATTTAAATCACCATGAATTTATAAGAAGTGAAAATAACATAGCTAAACTTATTGTAAGACCATTATTCCAAATAGATATATTTCAAATTCTCTCTGAAACAAGGTATTGACTTCTATTACTGAATTTGTACCTCTGATTAAGGGGGTAAGAGTTCATGTGATGTCTCTACTCTCCTTTTGATAATGAGGCTGTATACATTTCTTGTCTCAGGGTGTTTGGGGAAGGAACCATTTGTTTGGTAGTCAGTGACGTCCTTCCTGTTTCTAGACTTACATCTTTTTAAGGAAAGTTAGCAAACGAGGCAGACTGACTGTTGACACTCATCTTTAGAGTCTTGTGAAAAATGCATTAAGAAACAGATTTTTAAAAAATCAGGGCACCTGGGTGACTCAGGCAGTTAAGCATCCAACTCTTGATTTCTGCTCAGGTCCTGATCTCACGGTTTGTGAGATCAAGCCTCGTATGGGGCTCTGCATTGACAGTGCAGAGCCTGCTTGGGATATTCTCTCTCTCCCTCTCTCTTCTCTCTCTCACTCTCTCTCCGTCCCTCCCCTACTCTCTCTCTCTCAAAATAAATAAACAACAAAATAGCTGTAAAAAAATAAATTCTTTTTTTTGCTTGCTTATATGGCACAGTTCTGTATAAAACCCTTAAGTCATGCTTAAGAACATTTTTTTTTTTTTTTGTCACAGCTTTCATGGTTTGTTTGATACCCAGAATGGTTGAAAAATGCCCAGAATGGTTGAAAACACGTCATGCTAAACTGATTGACTTAAGTATCTTTAGAAAGTTCTCTAGCTTTACCATGACCTATATTTACCTAATACTTGGTCCACGGGTACTTTAATTTTACTTGTAAGCTTGACAGTTAAGGCACATGTGTGACCAGAGTTAATTGTTTTAGTCCATCATTTGTGAGTACAGGGTAGTCAGATTTGTGACTCACTTACTCTACTTTTGTGCCAAAGCTAGGTACCTCTGTATTTTCTTTTCCAGTGAAGGAGATTCTTCCAAGCCTGTCAGTGTCCCAAATGTTCATATATTCCACCAAAGAATGACCAGGAAAGACTGTGCCTTGTGGAAACAGTGATGCTGAAGCCAGTCCATTTGCTTGAATATATTAGAGTCCATAAAAAGCTTACTCACAGTTTAAAACCCGACTTTCTTCTTATTTCTATCTTTCGGATTGTCATTGTTTGCTCGGTTATAAAGTGGCTTGTTGACACCAAATATTTTAATAATTTGCTTCCAAGGCCTTGTGCCTATGCCTTTGAGAGGCTGGTGTAGTAATTAAACTGTCTTTTAGCTGAAATGCTTGCAAAGCGTCCAGTTCTGTGCCTGGCAGCTGGTGATGCATTATAGAGACATTGAGCTAATCGATTAAAACCGCAGAGGCATGGGAGTTGTCTGACAGCACTGTACTAGGATGAAATTAGTTGGAATTGCATGGTGAAATTAAGGGGAATGCAGCTGATTGCAGCCCTTCTGGGAGAATCCTGGGTGAGAGGGACACTGTGCGTTGATCCCTGTGTAATTAGGACAGCCATGTTTTAACAGTATTTCTAAAGTATTAAAATGGACTGGATAAATCAGCAGGGCCGCTTCCAGTGAACTTGGCATCCATCCACTGTGACTGAAATAACATGAAATTTTTCGGCTGCTAGAGAATGTGAAATTGGACTAATTGTCTTTTAACTAGTCTGCCCGACTGCTAGCCTGGAGCAGGACTGAAAAGGGAATAGGCTGGTAGGACCGAGGCTGGGGGATGGGAAACTTAGATTCATGACTCTTTTTTCAGCCCATCTGACTGGATAACATCATCACATATTTAGACAACTCTGATTTGTACGGTCTCATCATTAGGATCCCTTCCTAAATATTTTAAATGCATTTTAAAGTGGAATGCTTTGAATCAAAGAGTGCAGAAGTCTAACCCTATCCCCTGGACTTATAATTACCGTTCTTTCCATGCTTGAGCATCGTTAGAATAGGGGGGACTTAGGAACTTGTAAATCACTCATCAGCTGTCCATGTGTGGCTCTGTCCCACATTCTATTCTGAGTAGGGCTCATTATGCAGAGAAGGAACATCGATACATATTACTGATTCTTTGTGTCAAACAAAGCCTTGTTCCATAATTGCTGACTGTTATGACTGGTTCAAATTCACACTTTGCATGTGATTAAAGAGAGAGCCAGGGAAGTTAATGCCATGCCCATGGTCACAGACTTAGGTCACTCAGGCCTCAAGATTATTGTTCTACTGTTCCTTTCATCACAGTGAATTGCTAACACCAGGTAGTATTATTGGCTTAGCATCATACTTGTCTGTGGATCCATAAATAAAAATAGAACTTCTAGGATGCAGGCATCACTAAGTCTTGGAGAATTTGGTTTCTTCTTCTTTTTCAGCATTTATGAAGTCAGTCAAACTTAAGTGTTGTATACAACTATCAATTTATGTTCTAGAAGGTAAAGCGGGCATGTACACACACACACACACACACGCACGCACGCATGCACGAATGACATGTCAAGAATCCTCAAAGGAGTGTAGGAATCATCTGACCACATTTTCTGGCCTTCAGAAAGGTACAGAGGTGACTCTCCACAATCCACATATGAGGCTTTCTAATGAAAGCCTCATATTAGCCTGTATCATTTTGATCCAATAGACCATTTCTTGGGTTGAATTGTGTTGTGGCATTAGGTTGAGTACTAAGGGGCATTGGACAAAACAGAAAGAAAAAAAACAAACATTAATCATTGTGCTGACTGCATGAAGGCTGTGGTTGCCGTATATCAGATACCCTGTCTCTTAGGACCCATGGGAAAAGTTTTCCTGGTTCTGTAAGGGAAAAATTATGCCTCTCTTGAGCCACTAGTGAGTCCGCATGTTAGAAACCTTACAAACAATGTGAAGACCAGAGTTGTAGCGTCCATCTGTCAAGTTAAGAGGACTTCATGGCATGTACTTGGCTTTTTCAGCCCTCTATTACCTTCCTCTTAATTTCTCATCCCTTTTCTCCTTTCTTCAGAGTTACTATTTTTTTTTCATTTACTATATCTTCCTAAATTGTTTGCATCTTTATAAACCTTTTAAATCTTTTTTAAATAAAGCCTGGTATTCAGAAAAAGCACTTCTCATTCATGTTTCCCTCATCCCAAAGTGTACCCAACAAATTCTAGAAGGAAAAAAAGGTACAGTGTTAAATACACGGGTACTAACTAATACTGTTTCTAGGAGAGCTCACACAAGCCCTCCTGTTCAGCTATTTTTTTGAGTCCTACTTTCAATGACTTAAAAGGCATTGTTTGTTCATAGGGACAGTGTCAATTTTGTAAAGGTTTAATTCTGTATAATTTATGTGACTTCCAGAATTATAAATAATTTGTATGTAGAGGCAACCCCAGAAATACATGGTGCAGAGGTGGATACTGGATGCCAGCATGGGTAGGGAGCTACAGATGGTGGTCAAATATAATGACAACACTAATGGAAATGAATAGCCTCTAGTTTCTTCATTTATACTAACTGACCCTCTATATTGAATACAATGTTTCTTACTGGGACAAAAATAACTGGCAGAGGATTACTTTTATAGATCACCTTAAAAGTGATTTTTCTCAAGTATGATGATAAAGAATCTTGAAGCAGCACAACAAATTCACTTGAGTAATGTGCAATGTTTATGAACACTTCCCATGGACCCGTCACTCACCTACACATGTCATGTCAGTACATCATTTAAAAATGATAAACATATCCTTTAATCTTCTCAGCATTCCTCTGTAGTAGGTATTAGCTCTCTCATTTTACAGATGAGGAAGCCAATGCTTACAGAAGTGAAGGAACTTGGCCACAGACATGTAGCTAACAAAGGGTCAGGTCTGACTGTTGAGCCCATGCCATAACCATTATGCTAGCATACGCTTTGGAAAGGTCCAAGGAGATGGAAAATATGACTTCCTAATTGGCTTTCATGCACATTTCTTCTCCAAGTTTAATTAAAGGGCTTATGAAGTACTTGTTTCTATTCCTAGCATAGTCATATGGAGAATAAAAACATACTTTAAATAAAATATCCATTTGGCACTCAGAGCAATGTAAGAATCTGATTATCAGAAGTTGAGCTCAAATGGCATGGAGAATGCAAACCCAATGAACGGTACTTGAGGCTGCCATAGTCAGATGGTTGTCTCTTTGCATGTTTCCAAGCCTTTTGACACATGGATGGGAAATAATTTTTATAGTTACTAGTCAAATGGGAACATGGGTGGCCGTCTTTTGGTTTAAGAATTAAGGAATAATTTATTGTACCTTTAGGATGACCTGGATAGTATACGGCAAATCCCTTAGCTATTGAGTAAACAGTTTTCTTACTCTGGTTCATGTGGATCATCCAAACTAAATCACCTACCCCTGGAATGGCAAATGGAACCAACAGTAAACTGAGAGAGAAATAGGAAGGCTGTTAACCTTTGTTCCATCTCAAACACTATCTAGTGGAAACTCTTGAATAGGTTTCTTTCTCTTTCCTTGTTCCTGTTCCATGCGGGAGACTGTTCTCCTTCTCCAAGTCAGATTTGGGATAATTTTATTTATTTACTTTTTTTTTTAATTTTTTTTTCAACATTTTTTAATTTATTTTTGGGACAGAGAGAGACAGAGCATGAACGGGGGAGGGGCAGAGAGAGAGGGAGACACAGAATCGGAAACAGGCTCCAGGCTCCGAGCCATCAGCCCAGAGCCTGACGCGGGGCTCGAACTCACGGACTGCGAGATCATGACCTGGCTGAAGTCGGACGCTTAACCGACTGCGCCACCCAGGCGCCCCTGGGATAATTTTAAAGATGTGAGACAACACTTACAATAACTCTTCCAGGATTTGGCATCAGACAAAGCATAATATCCAGTCTTCAGAATCCATTCTACCTCCTTTGAACTGAGCCTCTGTGGATTGCCTTTAGACAAAAAGAAGAGGATGGAATGGAAATAAATATTGTGCATCTTCATTGCTCTTGAAGAGTAGAATCTTTTTACTGTGGGAATCTTCAAAGCATTGTGAGTAAATATTACATAAAATATTATGTGATAGTACAAGTGAGAAGGAAATGAGGAAGGTCTTGCTCATCTTTGACAGGATCTTCATGGTCAAGATTCTGCCTTTTCTTGCAGCACTGTCTTTCCCACACTCCTATATCCCCTCACCTCACATATTTCCCCTTCTGTGTGCCAGCCTGTTTCTCTCTTATCTTCAGGGGCTTATGCGTGTGGCACCTCTTACCTTGATTGCTCCCTACTTCCCACCCCTGCCACTCTTGTTTAAAAGCCTAAGCCTTCTTTACTTGGTGAAAACAGAATAGAATTTGAGTCTTTAGCATTCCACTCTTTCTACCATTCCTCACTCGTTAAGGCTGAGTTAGAGGCACTCTCCTATGAGCTCTGGCAGGGCCCTGTATTCGATCTCCTTCTGTCCTATCCTTCAGTCTGTCATAGAACCTATAGCACCGTTTTACGGGGTGTCTTCGGTCTGTCTCCATTCTCCAGGCCCGTACACACTTGAAGGCCGGGACTGTTATTCATTCCTTCCGTGTCATGCTGTAGGGATCAGGCAGCCATTTAAACGGTTGTACCAGGGCTTACCTCCAGCCTCTCAAGATCAATATTTTGCCAGTGTGTTCCCATGGTAGAATTACATATAATTATATCTCATAGTTGGTAGGGTTTCTTTGATTTAATTAAGCACTGCCTGGCAAGTTCTACACCTTTGTGTGGACAGTGCTTTCACTCATTCATTGGACTAACTAGCTGCGAATATAGAGGTCATCGCAGTTGCTTTTAAAAACTGTGAGACAGACAAGCAAGCAGATAGTGATGGAATGGGGGTGAGTACTGTGTTGGTGCCCCTTTATGCTTTCTGTTAAAGGAAGCTTCAGTTACCAGATGCTCATGCTTTTTCAGTTGAGGGAATGGTCTCCTTGTGGGGCCACAGAAGATACCACAGAAAATTGGTATGAATGACTGACTCTGTCACCTGCTTCCTATCGTCGTCTCAAGCAATTGTGGCTGCAAGCAGCACAGATGGGAGGGCCTTTCTTGGCACCTCATCATCAAAATTTGGCTTTGTTCTTACTTTCCTATTAGGTGGTTTTTAAGTACACTACTTTCTTAGAACCTTTTCCACTGCAGGCCGAGGATTGACTTGCTCAGAGAATTATGTTTCTGAAATTGCCACTTTTCCCACTGTGAAGAAGATAGAAAAAGAAACAAAGGAATATCCCTTTGATGCAGTGGAAATAGGATATTTCTCCATAGTGAAATAGCAGCCATGATTTCTTTAAAATCAGCTCCTAAGTGGGAGTTGGGCTACTTCCTGTGCAGAGAACAGTGGTTATCCCTGGAGTCGTCCAGAAGATACATGGTTAGCAATGCTATGGGAAAAAAATCTAATTTGCAGATAGGATATTTATCTTTAGATAACAAAAGCCTGGAAATGCAATTTGTAATTTTAAAAATAGCTGCTATATGAATATAGGTTAAAAGAAATGAACTTTGCGGTTTTGGAATTATTTGTTGAGGGGGGAAGGTGTATAAAAAAGGCGTTTGGAATAACTCTATTTCCTGGACATGCTGCGAAGCTTTCTTTGCTTTTCATTGTATGGGCATCTTGCTACAAGCTCATTTTGTTGTTAAACATGAAGTTTTACAATGTAGATTACTCCAAGAATTTTTTTAATGGAGCAATTTAGAGCAGCTGCAAATGGCTCTGGAATTTCCAGGGATTAGTCGACAGACTTTTTTGTGATTACGAATCCCATAGTGAGAGGAGGTGAGGCATACAATCCCTGGGAAAGTGCCCATGGGAGGAACTGAGCAGGAAGAGAGACTAATGGGATGCACAGAGATGGACAGACTGCCTGGCTGACTTGACGTTCCTGCTTTTATCTACCCCATTGCCTCCACATTTACCGACCCCTTCCCTTCCACATTCACTTACTCTGTTCTTTCCAAGTTAACTTCACTCATTCTCTTCATGTCTACTTACTCCATAGTCTCTGAATTTGCTTACCCCTTTCCCTTCACCTGAATGTCTCCCTCAGTACTTGGTGCAAGTCCAGGGATGCTCCTACTCCATAGTTCAAGCTGGCACTCAACAGTGTACCTTTAATCTGGCTTCCTCTGAACTTGGAGAAGCGATTAGAATTTAGAGCTAAAAGGAATTTACTTTCTAGATGAGAAAATGGAAGCTAAGGGGGATTAGGGACTGATGTATGGTTGAAGAACTAGTTAATGGCACATCAAACTGGAACTCAGGGTTTCTTGAATTGAGTGCGTGTATGTTCCACCAAATTGGCATAACTTGTTCTATTATTTTGCACTTGGCAATGTATTGTTTTACTATGTTTTGCAGTAATTTTGCACGGACAGGGTTTTAATTTTTTCCTCCTCTGAGAGGAAATCAAAGCTTAGTGAAGGGACTAAACATATCCCTTAGCAACCGTATCTACTGTTTATTGGTCACTTGTTATGTGTGAGCGACTTGGCGAATGATTTCCCACTTCTTCCTTGTAGACTTCCTCTGATGTGGGTTTGCCCAGAACAGGAAACTGGTTTACAGAGGTTAGTTAGCTGCCCGCACAGCTCAGCATTGGTGCAGGGAGGAGAGCCGTGTCTGTCTGGTTGGATGCCCCATTTCTTAATGACCATTCCAGGGTCTGAGTCTGTAGCAGTGCCCTACAGTGACGTCTCCTCTGTTTTGGGCCTTGCATATTTTTGATCCCTCCTCTGTGCTCTCTCAGTTCTTGTTAACTAAGGACAGCCTTCCCTGAGTGTCTCTTTTTTCCAAGAGATGTACATTGTAAGAGTCGGCGCAAGCCATTTGTCTCTTCTACATCCAGGTTATCTGTGTTGCCCAGGATGGATCAGATTGTTCAGAGATAGTTACGTGGGAATTATTAATGAGGCAGCACCTACTTCAAAAATGTGTTGTACACATTTTGAGTCATTATAGAACCTGAATCCAGAATGGACCGACGTGGGGGAATGTTCAGTGGCACGGTACCACTTAGCACAGGGTCCGGTGCGTGGAAGGTGGTCAGTTAATGCTTGTTAAGTAAACAGATGAAAGAAAAGAATAACTTTATGAAATGAGGGTATCATTCATAGAACATAACTATGTTTCCCAGTTATCAAAGGAGAGAAATAATGATTTTTTTTTTATGTTGGAGTTGTGCCAGGTACCATAGTCAGTGCCATACATAGATAATTGCACCTAATCCTCATCTCTGTCATCGTTTCTATTTTGCAGATGAGAAAATGGGGTGCTAAAGCACTTAAATCATTGGCACAAAGTACGTGCCTAGTAAGTGTTGGAGCCAGGATTGAATGCAGGTGTTCTAACCCCAGAACCTCTGCTTTTGACCAGGATGTTGCTATCGTGTGAGTGAGTGTATGTGTGTGTGCATGAGCGTGTGAACACTAGCATATTTTATATATACACACAGACGTCTATCTTTCTGTCTTTATCTCTCTCTGTCTCTCTCAATCATATATATATATAATTTTATGCCTGTTCCATCCCTAGAAAACTATAGGGATGACACCCTATCCTTCATGACACCCAGCATGGTGACTTTGATAACCTGTCCTCGCTGACTCCCTGTCCCTGTACACTACAGCCTGACATTGGCTGAGGTCTTTCATTGCCTGATTGCATCTTCTGTTAAAGTGCTGCCCCTTCTCAGAGACTCCTGTCTAACAGGTCTGCCCATCACAGCCTTGAGCTGCCCAGTGGATGTTGTGTTTGGTACTACTGTGCATCCTCCTAAGGGAGGTGGAGTTTGAGCTCTTTTCCACAGCTTTCTGGGAGCTGCATGTTTCATGACGAATTCCATCAGGAAAAGGACAGGCTCAATATATGTGTAGTTTTTCATTCTAAAAACCTTGGACGTACCTATCACAGCTTTCAAAATTCGTGTTACCTGCCAGGACTGTCCACTATTAGCCTGAGGTTCTATGTAATATTCACAGTTGACGTTATCATTGTAAACCAAAACTCTAGAAAATAGACCCTGGAGATACAAGCACGCTTTCTATTCCAGGGTTATATTTCACTTGTCTGGGTGTGTAATGGAAGAAGAGAAGAAAAATCCAAAGCAGGGATTGGTACCCCTAGGAAAGACAGCAAAGCTAGAGAGAAACTAGCCTGAAGCTTGCAGAATCTTCAAGAAAGAGGTGTTAAGCATGTTTTTCTTCTGTGTGAATGTACACTTGATGGGATTAATAACAGATTTCTGAAGTTCAAATGTATGTATGAATAAATGGACACATATGCTTAATGCTAACAGGCAGTTGTGTGGGTGTGTGAACAAAATATGCCCCGGTGCATCTCAGCAGTTGCGTTTGCTTCCTGCCAGTTGGATAATCAACTGGTTGTTTGCCCCGGAAATAAGAAAAATAACCAAAACCTTCTTGATGTACCATCCACATTAAAAAGAAAAAGAGGTTTTAAAAAATTGGATTTTTTATAGGTGGTTTGCTTTCTTCCAATCAGTGGATGCTTTGCCCTCAGAATCTGATTTGCCACAGAGCTCAGGGACTCATTTCGTGGAAACGTAATGTTTCTACTCTGTGCAACAAGGAATGGAACTGAGAAGCATCTGAATAATCCCTTTGTGATGCAGCGATTTTAAACAGGCAGCATAATTGTTGCAGATTTCCAAAGAGATACAAAGAATGAAGCAAAGCAGATTCTCCGGTAGAAAGGAATGTTCGGATCCAGTGTGCTTTTTTATGACTGGATTTCCAAGTCACACGGCCAGTGGAATCTACAAGTGGCGTCTAATTGCGCCTCCTTAGTATGTCCAGATTCTGCAGTATGAATGGCTTTAATCTGCAAGGTAAATGAAAGCAGCCCATCTCGTTCTAGATTGAATTGTAGGTCCAATTCACCCTACAGGGCCAGAGGGGAAAGTACAACCCCTCTGCTTAATGTACTTGGCAGGCTAGCTTCTGGTTCCAGGGTTTAAAAGTAGATCAACTTCTGTTCGGATAACAGTTGAGGAGGCTGTAAGAAAGAAGCCTTATGGAGGTATGGTGATGCTGCAGATAGGTGCTTGTGCCAGGCTTTCTATATTGTGGTTTTAAAGGCCTCATATCTCAGCTTGGGCTTTATGTAGGGATGCCAGGTTTGAGATGCATCTGTTTCCTCTGATGGTAACTCAGGGCAGGGCCGCGTTAGGCAAGCAGTCTGTTCCTAATGCATTTAAAGTCTCAGAAAGCCACCGGTGATTTTGTAACGGCAGCCCGGATTTATTTTCCAGCTTCAGCCTCAAGATGAGGAAGAAAGAAATGAAATTTTAATAGAAGGAGGTTAGGATGAAATTCCTAGTTAGTTAAAAATTAAATTAGCGAGAGATTTTGTTTATTGTGAAAGTCATGCAAGATTTGCTGGTTTTATGTTTTTGAGGTATTTCACTTTCTGTTCAGGTACAAGCTGTCAATCAAGGCTAATCAAACTGGCACAGTTAACATGATACATCATAAAATTTCACAATAATGTCAACCTGTAATTCTGTCAATCTGGTTAAGGGAAGTGGGCTAAAAACAATATTGTCATTTTGTAATAACACTTGGAAGGTGTTACGGAATAATGTTGCCATCATCTCCTGTAACTCTGTGCCTGACTCTACTTGAGGCAGCCCTTGCTGACAAATGGCCAGGTGGTCAAGCCTTTCCTTGCTCTTGCTCCGCATAAGATCTGGAGTAGGGCCACATAAATGAAGGACGCTGCCTCGCAGCATTTGTCCAGGCTGACCCCTCTTTGATACATCAAAAAGGATGCATTTCACAAAACAGTGCCAGTATTTCCTACTCCTTGCCTCATGTGGTATTATATGCGTGAACATTGAGGCATCGAGTATTCTTATTTATTCAGTCAGCATGCTTATGATACATATGCTCTCTTTTTATGAACTTAGGTTCTGGAGTATTTCAAAAGCATCCATTTGAAAAAGCACCGTGGTTAACAGTAAAACACAGGCTGCCCATTACACAGAGCGATTAAGCACATTTCTCTCTGCAAACTTGATGCTTTGCTTTGCAGCCAGAGGCTGTTCTGGTTTTTTGGTCGAAATTAGAGAGGGTAATAGGCTCTGTTCACTCAGGAAGCCCTTAGACTTAGGCTCTGTTTAACGTTGATGTTCCCTAGGAATCCTTGCCTGGACATGTGGACTCCCTTCAGTTGGCAAATCTTCCTTGTGGCCGGTATGGCTAAATTTTAATTCTTAAATAACAAATTTAAGGCAAACACACACAAAACAGCACAGCAACAACACATATATAACCCATATATACACATATATGTGTATAACACATATATATACATTTCTATTACAGATACACGCTCACATATTTTTATTTTAAATATGGCCTGGGGCACCTGGACGGCTCAGGTGGTTAAGCATTCCTACTTTGGCTCGGGTCATGATCTCACGGCTTATGACTTTGAGTCCCACATCGGGTTCTCTGCTGACAGCTGAGAGCCTGGAGCCTGCTTTGGAACCTGTGTCTCTCAGTCTCTCTGCCCCTCACCCACTCACGTGCATGTGCGCACACTCTCTCTCTCTCTCTCTCTCTCTCAAAATGAACAAACTGTACATAAATAAATAAATAAATAAATAAATAAATAAATAAATAAATAAAATATTCCCTGAAATATAAATATATATATATATATATTTTTTTTTTTTTTTTTACAGAAAATGAATTTTTTATAAAAAGAAAAGTTTTGGCCATTGGTCAGCTTTCGATTTTTGTTTTTTATTATGGTACTAAAACTGAGGAGACTTCCTGAAAAAATGTCTTTCCCCAAAGTGTAAACAAATGGGATTAGGTAGATCTTCTTGGTTTGACATCACACTAGAGGTCCCAGCACAACTCCGTCTTACTCTCCCTTTCATGGGGTACACTTCGTAAATGGCTGAAGTACATGAATTCTGGTATCCCAGTCTAAGGCTCCTTATGCATTTTCTAGAATGTGTTTCGTTGCAGGGCAAACTACTTTGGGGGAAATGTTTTAACGAGGCACATCAAGGTTCAAGAGTGAGAAATGTTCAGCTTACCACATTTAATGGGGATATATTTAAAGTTGCAGAATGATACAAAGGAAGGGCAAGATGTAGTCTTAATACCATTAACCAGCCTTGGTAGGCTGGCATTCAGAAAGTAACTGCCCTGTCATTTGTCTCAGTAGCAGCTCTGGTGACCCATCAGATACTCTAGTAATTGTTTCATCAAAGCTGAACACCTCTTGTTGGCTATCGTAGACATGGGGCCACATCCATGTTTTCTTTTTTGACCGACTGTGCTTATTTCTCCAGCTTGCTACCTTCTCTGCTTACTGGCCCTTCAGTGGTTAAAAACCTAGGGATGTAGAAAAGAAAGCTGCAATCCAATGAGTTAGAAAACACATTTAAAAAATTCTTTTGAAAATGTGGGCCAGAAGTATTATAAAACTTACTTTAAGGCAACAAAAGAGGGAAGTGGACACAGCAGAGATGGTGAAATCCATCTCTTCCTCTTTCCCTTCTTTCCTCCTTTTCTCAAGTAAACATTTATTGAGCATCTGTTTAGGCTGCAAAATGTTGATGGCAATGAAGATAGTATAATAATGTTCTAAAAACCTTTTGAAAAAAAAACAATATTATTCAAGTAATTTAATGAACATAATGATGGAAAAACAAAAGAGAAAACACTTAGGATGGCAACCAGCTTTTCCTTAATCAGTTTTTTTTTTTTTAATTTTAATTCCAGTATAGTTAGCATCAGTGTTGTATTAGTTTCAGGTGTACAATATATGATTCAACATTTCCATACATTACTCATTGCTCATCCTGTAAGTGTGCTCTTAATGCCCTTCACCCATTTTACCCATCCTCCCACCCACCTCTCCTCTGGTAAACATCTGTTTGTTCTCTAAAGTTAACAATCTGTTTCTTGGTTTGTCTCTCTGTCTTCTTCCCTTTGTTCACTTTTGTTGTTGTTACTATTTCTTAAATTCCACATATGAGTAAGATCATATGGTATTTGTCTCTCTCTGACTGGCTTATTTTGCCTAGCAGTATACTTTCTAGATCCATGCATGTTGTTGCAAATAGCAAGATTTCATTATTATTTGTGGCTCAGTAATATTCTATGGTGTGTGTGTGTGTGTGTGTGTGTGTGTGTGTGTGTGTGTGTGTCTGCGTGTATACACACAGACACACACCACATTTTCTTTACCATTCCTCTATCTATGGGCACGTGGATTGCTTCCATAGTTTGGCTAGTGTAAATAATGCCTTCTTGATAAGTTCTGATAAGGGATGTTAAATAATATGATGGAAAGTTTAATATAACACCGAGTAATACACGGGAAAGGAAGATTTCTTATGTGTAATAGAGAAGTTACCATGAAAAGGATGAAGGATGAAGGATAGGATCTTATTATAAAAGGATATAATCAACTGAAAAAGATGCAAAAATGCAGATATTAAAGTACTGTATTTGGCTTTATGGTCAAGTGTGAGAGGTAAAAATAATACACTGCCAGCAATAGTTCAGGGTTCAGAATTAAGAAGTTAGAGTATTAAGGCAATATATGAAAAAAACCAGGTCTGTTAGTAATTGGATAGTTTGAGGTAAAACAATCTTTGGTCACTAAACTATGGATCACTAGTCCAGTGAGATAACATTTATTGAACAGTTGTGGGCAGCGTGCTGTGCAGGTGCTAAGTGAAGAAAGGTTTGTTCACAAATAACTGTAAAACAAGGCGGATGGTGATGGTGCCATGAGAAAGATCCATCTTTCATGCAACTGAAGTTCTGAGAAGGGAATGCCTACTTCTAGCCTAAGGAGCAGGAAATAGCCCCATGGAAAATGTTTCCATGGTTTCCATTGCACTAAAGCTGTGGTTATCCAAAATCATTACCATGAAAGCATGGTCTGACACTGGCCTACTTCTCTAGCCTTTACTCCATCTCTGCTCTTCATACCCACAGGCCTTCTTTTCAGTGTTTTGAACTCTTCTTTCCCTCCTCTGCCTTCGGATACAGGTGCCTCTGTCTGCAATACTCTATTCCAGTGCCCCACTCTTTGACCTATTTTTCTTTGATTGTCATTTCCCATCTCATCTAAAGGGTAACTTCCACAGGGAAGCCTTTTTGATGCCCCATTCTAGATCTTGTTCCTTTATTGTAAACTCTCAAGAGCTTACCTCTTTCCCTTCATAGCTCTTAAAATTACACATCTGTTAGCATGATGGATTATTTAATATCTCTCCCCATGACTGTATAAGCTCCATGATAGAAGGGGTAGTGTCTGTTTTGCTTGACTTTTTACTGCTAGTTCCTTGTAATTGACAATAAAGGCATCTGTACTTGTTAAATAAAGGAGTTCCTATGCTGTGAGCTTCCTTCATTCTCTCGAGTAGAGGATATGCACAAAGACTTAGATTCCTGTAAGAGATACTTTTTTTCCATTGAAGATGTTTCTGTTACTTTAATGTCCATATATACATATATATGTGTGTGTATGTATATATATATATATATACACACACATATATATACACACATATATACATATACACATATACATATATGTGTGTATATATGTGTATATATATATATACATATATATGTATATATATGTATACACACACACACATACATATATATATATATTATTGGTGTATGTACATATACCCCCATTCAGTGTATGTACATGTACCCCAATGAACACACACATACCTTCCTTGGTAGTGAAAATTTCACCTAAAAGATTGTACTTTTGTTTCACAAACCCATGTTCTTCCATGTCTACTTGTGTCTTTGCAACATTCCTTTCCTGGTGGTAATTCAAGGTATTGATTTAAATATTTTAAGCGCATTGGAGTTCCGTATGTCTTGGATAATGTAGTCCTAACAGCTGAGGGCGCATGGGGTCCAGCTGAGAACCACCATGCTGTCACAATTATGTCTGGATGTGGATGTAACTACGTAGATAATAGAGATCTAGATCTAGATTTGCAAAGTCTGCAAAAAAAAAAAAAATTGGTGTCTTACGATAGCTAGAGAGTTCTGAGTAGAAATTTTCCCAATTGCATTGGTTTGGTTCATACATAAGCTAAAATAAAGCTATACTGCCTATAAATGAGTTGAGAACATAGGTTTTAAATGCATTTTGCCTGTTTCTAATCCTATCCTAGTTGCCATTTAATGAGTGTTACCTGAGCAAGTTACCTAACGGCCATTGCCTTGGTTTCTTTACCTGTAAAAAGAGGAACTCTACCTCTGGCTTCTTGTGAGCATTAACACATTAATACACAGAAAACACTTAGATTTATACTGTATATACTGTAAGTTCCCAATAAAGTACATTTATTATAATATTCTGAAAATGATAATACTGTTACTCAGAATCTAACAAAAATCCTAGAATAAAAGTCTCTTTCCCATCATGAATAAAAGAAGACTTTTATGTCCTCCCTATCTCTCAACTTTACTCTCATTTATCATTCCTTTTTACTTGGAGACATGGGGTGTGCATTTCACTGAAAACAGTGTTCCCTAGCCAAATGCTACCTATGATCTTCAGTAATTAGACTCATGGCTACTAGAGACAACTAAATTAAAAATAAATAAAGAATCATACCGAAACAAACATACTAAAATAAATATTTTGGGTTCTCCTTGGTCCTGCTGTCAGGAACCCTGCTGCTGGCATATAGAAAGAATCTTTACATTAGGAGGAAATGGAAGCACTGACATTTCCAGCTCTTTCAGGAGAGCCTTTCTAAGTTCGCTAGTTCGCTGGTGTCGGAATCTTGTGCCGCCAGTGCCTCAAGAGAAGCCTTATTTATCAAGGCGAGTGTCGCTTCAACTGTTCCAAGTTTCCAGGTGGCTTCAGATGAGTCCCTTGCGGCCCCCCTTTCACAATGGCTTTGTAACGGTTTACATACTAGGGGTCAATCACACATTGTGCAGTGGATGGAGCAATTGGTTATTAATATTTTTGAGGCACTTCCTCCCGTGAAAGGTCTGTTGTAGTTTCCACTAACCCACCCAGATGTTCAGTGTTTTTGGTTTGTTTGTTTTTTCCAATTAGCTCTTTCCGATGAAGTTTCAGGGAAAGCTTCCCAAACTGCTCCTCGGTGACGTTTTTCTTTCTCAAGACTTAGCAATGATCTACAAGTTTTAGAAATTACTGTAATTTCACTGACCAGTTTACTTCATATGAATAAATCAGTATGTTGAGAACAAAGAATATGTTTATTTCTACCTCTTGCTAACCCCTTTCCTCATAACAAGCTCTGTCCTGTCCTTCATGCTTGATCTGTGAGTCTATGCCAAGTGCAGAGACACAACACTCTTTATTTTAAAGGATTGTGGGGAGATAGTGTATAGGAAGAAATATAGCTTAATAACCATTTGTCTAAGCTGTGAAGTTTTTTTCCCATATAAATGAACAAAAGCAACAAATATTAATTATAATCTGACTGCATTTTTTAACTAAGCATGATACCTAGATTTTGAAAAATGAGAAAAACAGAAACAGAAATGATCCTGCTTTCTTTTCCTATTGCCCAATCCTAACCACATGTGACTGCTTCATGGGGTGGCCTGGGAGCCTATATTCCTTTTATAAATCGCATCCCCCCCAGTTACCCCAAATGGTATGCAATTTAAATAAAAGCAGTGTGCTTTCTATGCAAATGAAAATTAATGACAAGTCCGCTAGCACCCTTTCCAGTGGATTCATGCCCTAAGGCCCAAATAGGGAATTTCTGTAGTCACCATAGTTCTATGTGCATTTACCACGTTACATTGGGGTATCATAGTGAATGTGTTACTTAGGCCACCTGATACTTAGGCCACCTGATACTCATCTACTTTCCTCCTAATATCTGTGTTAACAATTTTCCTCCAGGCTACTATCCTTCTACATCTAAACCCCTGAAGTTAGGTAGAGTTGTTTCCACTTGTGATATCGGGAATGATTTGTGATTCACTTTTTCCAGAGAGTGCTCTGGATGCCCCTGGCTATGTCTTGTTGAATGGTTTAGCAATAGACACATGAGCCCTTTGATGGGACTATTAGAAACACACACACACACACACACACACACACACACACACACACACACACTTTTCTCTGGCTTTGAACCTGAGAAGATGAGGCTTTGGTGGGTTGTCATCCATCTTACCACTTCATAGAGTGGTAGAGACCTGAAGATGGAGAGAAATTCCATCTTGCTGATATTGAGTCCCTCAATAAAACATTGTCTAAAATTCTGGGTGCCAGGCCTGCCTGCCTCCCTTCCTCCCTTGCTCCCTTGCTCCTTCTAATGTACTTAACTCTGAGCTGAGTTGGATTTCGTGTGTGTGTGCTTAGTTTTGTGCTGAGTTGAATCTTCTCTGTCTTTCAGTTACAAGAGCTTTAATGTCAGAAAGGGAGAGAAAAGGGTGGGGAGGAGAAAACAGAGATACAATATATAGGATTCTAGAGCATGTTTTCCTTAGGAGTAGAACAAAATTAAGATCTAGGAAAATATTTGGAACATCATTCAATGTCATTCAGTGAATTGTTGGAATTGTTCAGTTCAATATAGTACTTTCTGAGTAGGAAGTAATTTTGTAAGCACCAAGCACATGAGTTATAGGTCAGGCAAAAGATGTGGGTTTAGTATAGATGTGGGTCATCCTTAGGATAATGCAGAACCGTGGCACAGAGGTTAATTTTTAAATTTGGAGAAGGAAAAGATTTGCCAATATTTCAGGTAACCCTGCAAGACCACTCACGATATCTTAATTAAAATGGACTTTGGAAATCTGTGTGTGTGTGTGTGTGTGTGTGTGTGTGTGATTAAAAAGCTTTCAAAGACTTGAGTTTAAATTTGATTAGAAACTTGAGCATCTTTAACAATGTCTAGGATAGTATTCTATATGTGGAAAATGTTGTTTGATAGTTTGGATAGCTGTAGAAGTCTTATTTCTAGATATATTTAGGAAAGAATTTAAAATAGCATTTTAACTTTAACAGTCAGAGGTCTACAAGTTGTGCTTTTTATTGCTTTTCATATTTTGAAGTTGGGCTAGTAAAGTGAAGCTTGCTTTCGACAACTACTGTATAATATCAGCCTAACTATCAGAGTGAATGTTGATTCCTGAGATTTAATAACGTTATTGGTATCTAAAATACATTCCTTAAATTACCACAGCTTGACCTCTGTAGCATCTACTCGAAGCATAAAAAGTATGTTCCATGGGTCACCTGGGCAGCTCAATCTGTTAAGTGTCCAACTCTTTATCTCGGCTGAGGTCATAATCTCATGGTTCATGAGATTGAGCCCCAAGTCAGGCTCTGTACTGACAGGGCAGAGCCTGCTTGGAATTCGCTCTCTCTCCCTCTCTCTGCCCCTTCCCTGCTTGTGTTTGTGGTTTTTTTCCCCCTCTCTCAAGATAAATAGTTTTTTTAAAAGTATGTTCTACTTTAAAATTTGACAAACTTTAAAATCCTACTGTCACATTAACAAACATGGGATATAGTGGGAAATCTCGTGAGACTTCAGGTCAGTGGTCTCCTCTACCTAGTCTCCCAAAGCTGAGTATAATGGGTGCTCTTGGACAACTTGAATGTTAAAATGTCATTTGGGTTTGAATTCAACTGCATGAACGTTTCTGAACAAGTTTATATGCTTTTGTAGTATTATTAAAACTCTCAGGCAAAGAAATTTAGATGTCTTCAAGTACAAGAACAATATCAGGGATTAAACAAATCAGCAGTATAAACTGTTAATTCTCTAAGTACTGTAGCAGTGTTAACATGTGACAGCATTTGTTTTTTTTTTTAATGTCATAAATCAATAGGCACGTTCATTTTTAGTAGTTTAATACTTACCATGTTTTTTTCATGGCTTATTGATATGCACTAACTTTCTTATAGCTATACAAATATCTTTTCATTTAATCTAAAAGAAGTGGACCAACAGCCATTCCAAGTGAACATTGATCTATTTCCAACCTAATTTGTAAATGTAAGTTGGTGTGCTATCCTGCTCACTGTCTACCTATTGGCTGTATAAAATCAGGCACTATGTGTGTTTGAGTCACCAACTTATTCTCAGGATCCAACTGGATTCTCAATAAATGTTGAATAAATGAATAATGATTCAATTAACGTAAATAGACTTTGGAAGAGGATTTAGGAAGGGAGGATTTGAATGTAACAACAGGTAAGCAGATGAATGCAAAAACCGTTTTTTTTTTTTCCTACTAGCAAGAGTCATTATTAAGAAATTAGAAAGAGTTATTAAGGGAAAAACAACGGTAGTAAAGAGAAACCTCGGAACACAGTGAAAGGAATAGGTTAAGGTCCGAAAGAGTGATGGTGTATCTAGTCCCTTGGTTGGGAACTGAGTGAAACTCAAAAAGTGATGGATGGGAATTCAGAAATTAACAAGGGTCAGTGGTAGCCAGAATGAAATTGAAATGAATGGTAACATGGGAAAAAGTGGTGAAATACAATGACTGTTTTGAGTCTGTGAATCAAACTGTGGAAAGTAGTTGGTGAAAGAAACTGAAAGGGAGAATTATTTTTAGATTTTAGAAGAGGATAGTTGGAAATACACTAGAAAGTCGTAAAAACAAGACATAGACCTAAGCTTTTATGAGACTAAAGTACCCCAAAGTTAAGCAGGGTTCCAGAGAAATACCTTTATTACCACTGATGATCTGCATTACTGCATATGCTGCTTGGGATAGTGGCAACTAATGCCAGTCCTACACAATGCTGATCTGATTAGTTGAGAAATTTCTATAGTAGGCAGAGGTAACTGAGTTTTCATGACTCTGTTTCCCATTTCCTCTTTCCACATAGGGCAATCATACTCTAGAGTTTAGAGTCCTGAAATGGTGTGGTAGTGCTTCAAAGTGAGTGTAAGCTTCTTCACCGTTATTACCACCTTTATATTCTTTGCTGTCAGGATCAGAAAGATGGTCAGCATCTAGGACCTTCATCAAGCTGAGTCACCTATAAAAATGACTTCTCAAAACTATTGTATCTGGAAAAGCTATTTATGTTTGATGACTTCTGGCCATTAGGACTTATACTTAACTGTGCAAGATATACTTTGGAACTTTATCCCCAGATACTTGTCCTCTTTTTAATCCTCAAAGTAGGGTGGTGAAATTTAGAACCTTCATTCCAGACATTACTTGTGACTTTTTATTGGTGAGTAGGATTGTTGTACACCAACAGAGAGAGAGAGAGAGAGAGAGAGAGAGAGAGAGAGAGAGAGAGAGAGATTGAGAGAGAGAGAGGGAGGGAGGGAGGGAGGGAGGGAGGGAGGGAGGGAGGGAGTACCAGGATAATCATCAGGATAATTAATGTAAAAGAACAGGCAATTATAGATTTATAATTTACAGAGGAAAATTAGAACTCAACTGAAAGTTAACCTCCTGGAAGAAATCTGTTGAGAATCCTATGGCATTTGAAACACTGTTGTCAAATGTTGTGAAATACTGTGTAAATTTCTAACTCTTAGACACATAAAAGATCAAGGGTCAGGCTACATGTATTACACTTGTAAAGAAACATTGCTACGTAGGATGAGATAATCAGAAGTGGTCCACCGTACTTTCATTTCTAGGTTCTTTTCTGGATTTTTCCAGGACCTTTTGGGAATAATGAAAAGTGGAAGTTGCTGAATATAGCAAAAGTAGATTGGTGTTCTAAAATAATAAATAATAGAAAACCAAATAAGAGCTGTTGTCTCAATGTAGCCATTCATAGCATGAAGGGTTAAATGCTTTGAGGAAAGGAAGTGATAGATCCTGTGGGTATCACAATACTGTTTTTGGAAGAACAGTCATGTTGAGTAAATAAAGAAAGTAACATATCTTCAATTCCAATAACTGGTCTAGTGCTTTTGTTGTCGATAGAAGATAGTTATTGATTGAACAAGAAGAACTGTGATTTACTATCAAGTTTTGATCCTCACTTTTATTTAATGACTCATTTTAAGGTCTTGAGAGAACCCCTGAGCTGCTCCACTTCAGTGTTCACTTTTGGAAACCTTCCATAATATTTAACGTGGAACTTGAAATTCAACAAATGATAATAGTTCCATAGTTGATGAGATGATTGGAATGCTCTATGGCAGTTGAATTCAGTTATTCTTTTAACTATTTTTAAGTTATTTCAAAGATAGAGGGTAAATTATTCGAACTCTTTTATTCAAACCATTATTCAAACTATTCTATTTTGAATCTTGTTTTACAAAGTCATCTTAACCTTACTCACAGAAATTCCTCAAACACAACCCTTATTTCCTTATATTAGTAACTATGGAACATGGCAAGGGTACCAAAATGGCAGGATGTGGTGTGTGACTGAATAATATCTAGTGGCTTGGATTTTCCTCTCTCTGTACTTTTTTTTAATGTCACCTTTTAACCATAAGTAATTTGGACTAAAAACAAAACATGGTAGGTTTTCTCAGAGGTACATGTGTAATGACCTATTGTTAACTTTTGAGCTTTTGCTTGGAGAAATTATTAGTACTATTAATATTTTAGCTTAAAATACTCATTTCTAAGTAGCAAAATGGTATTAACTGGACTTATTTAGTATAATAATAAGCAAAGAGGAAATACTTTAAGAGATTACATATGTGTGTTTATTTCAATTTGCATAATAACACCTCCCCCTATTTGAAAATAAGTCTTTTAACAAATGTTCCTAGGCTTGATAAAATTATTACGTAAATTTCACATGTATACAGACACTAAGGAAGAAGGAATCCTCACTGTCTCATTTGGAGTCAGAATTTCAGAAGTCCTAGACAATTGGAGATATTCAGTTCCCATGACATATATAGTTGTGTTTTTTCCTCCAGGTTTATTGAGACATAATAGGCATAAAACATTGTGTTAAGTTTAAGGTGCACTGTGTGTTGATTCATTACACTTGTATATTGCAAAATGATGGCCATCATAGTGTTAGCTAACACCTCCATCACATCACATGATTACTATTTCTTTTACAGTTATCTGTTAATGTCCAGCAATTGGTGTGGATTTGTCTTGAAGTAGAAGTAGATAAAAGGTGATAAGTAACTAGGCAAATAATCACATTGCCTCAGAGAAAGGGAAGGATTTAAGAGCTAGAGAGAAGGAGGTGTATGATTTTCAAAGTGTGGCATTAGGGCTAATCCAATGGATGAATTGTCTTTTTCTTGAATCATTATTGTATTCCAAATAAATAATACTGTAATTACTTTTTTCATAAATGATTACTTAATTGCTTTGCTTCCTGAATTAGCTATATTTACTTAATCAGAGAAGAAAGCAATTAGAATAACTTACTTGCCAAATTTGCCTAAATCTTCTAAGGCAATTCTGTTTTTAATGAAATATCTACCACTGTAGAAATCAGTGTAAAAGCAACTGACTTTAATCATTTTATTACAACTAAATAGTTGCAATAACGTTGGTTCCCCAAACCTATTTTGGTTTTACTGTGAATGGAGGGGTTTTTTTTAATTTTATTTTTTATTTTTTTAAATTTACATCCAAATTAGTTAGCATATAGTGAAACAATGATTTCAGGAGTAGATTCCTTCATGCCCCTTACCCATTTAGCCCATCTCCCTTCCCACCACCCCTCCAACAACCCTCAGTTTGTTCTCCATATTTATGAGTCTCTTCTGTTTTGTCCCCCTCCCTGTTTTTATATTATTTTTGTTTAAGGGAAACAAAAATAATATAAAAACAGTGAATGGAGTTTGTATGAACAACTTGATTTTTTTGAAAGTCAGGAGCTATGCTTGATTTAAAAAAATCATGTCGGTATTTCTGATGACATGTTTACTACACTAAATAGTATGCGGGAGAACTGTTTTTAAAATAAGTATTTGGAAATGAAGAAATTGATTACAACTATATGCATGTTCTATAGCCTTTTAAAAATACCACTATCATGTTTTTAATTGAATGACTAATCAGTAGTACAGCAGATGCTACAGGGTCTCGTTGGATTTTCCAAATTCTTTCCACCATTGAGTTTATATTATCCTGGAACAACCACATTGCCTGTTTGAGAAACATGTCCACCGGATGTTCCAATTGACACATTAATTTCAAAGAAAACTTTTGCTCCTGCTTGTACACCTGGTATTCTCTGAATTTGTATGTTCATGACAAGCAATAGTATGGGATGTTAAGTTCTTGGTTTCCTTAAAATATTCTGGCGAGGATTAGGGTAGGGTGTGGTTATCTGCTTTTGGTTTGTTAGACCATTATATGTATTTAATTTAAACACAATTGTAGTATTCTCCCCACATTCTTAAGTTATAGCCAAAATGAAAGTGAAATATTTATTCGAGAGAAAAAAAACTGGCACATAAAAAGAATATTGAACCTGTAATATATAATGAAGCAAAATAGAAGCACATGAAAATTAATATTCTTAATATTTGACCAAAACCTATTGTAGGTTATTTTTATTTCTTTCCAAAAGTGCCTCGGATTTCTTTAGTGAGACCTGCGAAGACACTTTTAAAATTCTATCTATAAATAGCATTTTTCTCATAAACTGACCTAGTGATATTAAATTGGTACAAAGCTCAAAATCAGTATTTAACATTTAATGGAACGAACAAACTAATTCTGCAATTTAACTCAACATTTGCAGTAAGACGACTTGTACCCTAATGGCTTGTAATTAATTTTTCTGAAAATCATATTTATGATAGTCTGCAGATTCGGGGCTTTATCTAATACATAATGTTCATTTTGAGCCTTTAATTGCATTTAAATTAAAATTGGCTTAGCAGGAAGATGAATTGTGGGAATGCATCAAACTACCCAGCATGTCCTGAAGATGTGAGCCTGAAAATGCAATTTGGTGGAGATGTGCAGAATCATTTGGAGTTCATTAATTTTTATTGCACAGGTAGTTTTACTAAAGTAGGTTATTTTCTTTGAAATTTATATTTATGTTTATGTCAATAGCTGAATATTGTATTAGCCCTTACATCTATTAGAGTTTATTAACCTGGCCTAATAGAGGTTGTTCATATTGAGAAGAGAGATAATTTGTGTCTGCCCCTCATACTGATTTGGTGAGCCTAGTACTGTAAGAATGAATGATTTTTTTTTCTTTTTGAGGTGGGGAGAAGGAAGGGAGTCTTGGTGAAAGAAGTCAAACAAGTGGCTGTTCAGGTTTCAGAGTAAGGGCTCTGGAAGAATCTGGTGAGGGCTCATCTGAGAAGACATTCTTATTACTGACCTTCTCGGGTCTTCCAGGCTGAATCATCTTTTTCTCTCTGCATGACTTGAGGTTCTGACCTGGCCACTGCAATGAAGGGTTATTGATGTGCAACTCTGTTTGGTGGTTTAATGCGCCTGAGCTTTGGCCAGCCAGCTTGTAAGTGATTCCTGAACTTGCAGATGCTGCCGAGGTGATCCAATTTAATTATAATGTCACTTTACAATTATAAGGGAAAAGAGGTTTCACGTTGTCTAATGAATACAAATTGTCCACAATTTGAAAATACAAAGAAATAAAAATTAACATTTGTCCTCTTTGCCAGAGAATTTACATTTGTGCAACTGGTCCTAATAAGTAAAATAATTCCATTACCTAAATTCATTAAACACATGTGCTTTTTATTTTGGAGATAGTATATCATTCTTATTAATAAAATGATATTGTTAGCATTTGCCATTCTGGACTCATTTTTCCCCCTTTGCAGACAGTGTAATTAGGGATGGAAAAAGCTGCAGGATGAGCAAATGCCTGCTATAGAAATGAATTATATAATTGTGGTAATGATTTTCCCTAAAACTCTTTCTGCCAACTGTAACATTTTTCACCTTACCATGGTTTTTTTTTTTTAGTGTGTGTGTGTGTGTGTGTGTGTGTGCACACATGTGTGTGTACACAACTGTGTGCTCTCTTACTTCACAAAAATGCAGAAATAGTCTCCCATTCTGACAATCTGCTGCAAGTTCCTAGTTTGTGGTCAGAGATGATAGAAGCCCATATTCATTTACCACTCGCCAATCAGAACTTGACAGAGGTATTGCTTATTTTCTCATTTCATCACTGAAGCATGCTGTTGTAGTTTAGTCCCTAATTACTCTCAGACTGAGACGATCCAAATATCCCCATGGTGGTAATATTTTCCTGCCTGGGTGAGTCATTACGTTGTTTGGCAGACTGAAACACCAGCCTTCCGTTGTTGGAACACTACCCCTCGCGTAGCACCACATCCTCCCCTCAGTGCTGTCTGCTCCTCGACTTTGGTCCTGCTGCGACATTTCAAGCCATCCTGTACGCAATCACATTTGCCTGCCTTCTCTCTGACTGATTGGACTGCTGCCAGTTCCCTTTTCAGGGCCAAGGACAGGAGAATGGGGGGTATCTGAATAGAACTGCTTAATGATCTAATGGACCAGTGCCTCTCTCCCACTGAGAGAGAGGGCTTATTTGTTTGCTGGTTACAGGAAAGGTCAGGGAAATCCTTTTCAACAAAGGCTATGACAGTGAGAATGTGCAATACCATACATTACTGGTGTTTGAATAACTTAATACCTTGGGTGCGCCCCACCCCCAACAAAAACACCAGACACTTTTGGGTCTTTATTTCATTTTCACTATCCTCCAGATGGCGGAAAATGGAAGTGATGAAGCTTGGGTTCACACAATAGTTTATACCAAATGCCAAATATCAGGAAGCTTCACAGGTATTCAGTTCTGAAGAGCGTGATGAAGTTTGGAAATCTGCTAAACAGAGCCAGCCTTTCCTATAGGAGCTATTGTATAATTATTTTAAATTATGTATATCGAAACCTGCAGGGATACACAACATCTTATTTAGTGGAACTTGAACATTTGTTATTTTGGGTTTAGAGGGATGCTTCTGAAATACTTTTCCCAGCTGATCTTTTCCTCTGTTGGCACTTCCTCAAAATAACCACAAATAAGTATTTACTACAACATACGGGGGAGCTTAGATGAAAGCTTTTTAAAAAGAGTTTAGATAAAGAAATAGATGCATTAAATAGATGCATTAAAAAGACATATTGAAATACTTGAGTTATATTATGAAGGATAACCTTCTAAGAAACAATGCTCATCTAAGTGTAGCTGGCATTTTTCTTCATGTCCTTGGTAAACACTGTTAACTGTAAAGTTTTTTAGATGGATTGTTGAAAATTATAAAAAAAAAACATACTGAAAGGAAAAAGAAAAGCAAACCCAAACTTCGATGAGCCAGCTATCACCCTAGGGAGACATTTGGTGAGAAATTAACTGACTCGAGATTTAGATGAAGCCACGGAGAGGCCAATAGCTACCGAAGCCTACTTCTATTGAGATGTTTATTTAAACAAAGAAATCATCAAACAATAGTTTGAAGGAAGTTTTTTTTTTCTTTTTCTTTTTTATATTTTCTGGAAAAGGAACAGAGAGGCAGGAGAGGTTTGTCCCTCCATGTCACGGTTCACCTGCCCTGGAGGTGGAGGGTGGGGAGTCCTGCAGTCTGCTCACTCAACTGTATTTGACTAGGGCCGTCAGCCCCTCAGCTTTCACAAGCATTGAATATGTCAAAAAAATCTTTCAGAGAAAGTGTAAATTTTAACTGGGCTGTTTCTGGTTCATATTTAATGCTGTTTAAAAAGCTGCAAGATGTGGATGTCCAGGAAACTCTCGCATGTGCGCCGTGAAGTTCGGCCGAGGGCTGGTAGGTGTGTGGTTCCAAGCAATTAGGAGACGAGATGGTTGATAGAGGTAATTTCTAAATACCTGACAAGGTTGGAGTATTTTATCAAGCAGCCTGAAGTTAACCCTTTTCTTCAGGTAGGCGGGCTGTACCTAGATGTTTCTACTGCGTGTTCCGCTCGAAAGGAGCTTCTCTTCTGGCGAGTGTAACTACTCATTCCCTTTAGAAGATTCCATATTTATTGCTTAATTTTTTCAAATGGACTGCAAAATGCTTTATAAGAACAAATTATTACTGTGATTAACATGGTGATAATTATTTTCTACGAGTCTGCCTTCCTCTGGCATGTTAAAAGCCTACTGCTCAGCTAGCTATGGAGCTGGCTTATTTCCCTTGTGCGAAGTCCTTGCCCTGCAGAGGGAGGATGTCTCTAGCACCCACATCCCCAGCTGGAATGCGATGGACAGGTGGCACATGGAGAGTCATTGCGTTCAAGTTCATTGGTATGATCCAGTTTGGTTTTGGTTTCACTACTGTAAGAAATAAGAAAGAGATGTAGCTGGAAAATGTATGGAAATGGGTCCTTTGGGTGCTTGGACTTCGTGTTTTTCTCAAGCTAATGTGTAGAGAATAAAAGGGGCAGTATCCGTGTATGTACATCTCACCCCTAATCGGAGTTTAGAGATATTCACCGACTTTTTTTTAGAAAGGTAGCCTGTGGGCGTCCGAAAGAGTGGCCCAGTTCTCTCTTTCTCAGCTAGCAGCCTCAAACTGTATAATGCATAGCATCTTAAAAAATGTGGCTTGAAGGAGAGCTGTTTATCCTTGGCACCAAACTTCCCTGCATAATGTATTTCCAGAAAATTACTGGGGGATTTCCTGTGAAGGAAGAGGGGATGGGAGTGGAGAATTGATAAAAATGAGTAAAGAGGAAGACAGACCCTCACACATTGAAGAACAGATTCTGTAGTCGTGGGAGCTGGCAGAAATGTTCGGTGCTTTTCACAGTCAACATTCAAACAGATTATCAGATGGCATATTTCACCCTGTTGTTACTTTAAATGAAGTGACCATGAAATCAACAAATCTGCTGTCAGGTGCCTGTCACTAAGATGGTTCTTCCTGTCACACAATGCCTCACATAGCAGGTAATGTGTTTTTAAGAATCAGTCCTGTGTCACCTCATCAAGTCCTTGTTAAAAAGATGAAATAAGACGGATGGTGTTGTCTACCATGGAGTTGACTGAAATTCGGTAGAATGAAATGTACAGTCTACAAAGAAATGCTTCAAAGAGAGTCACCAGGGTATAGACAAGAATAGCTATCTCTTACTACTTTCTTACGGGCCTTTGCTTGTGTTCTTAGGATTGCTATGTACTTTGCCTTTTTCACTGAATTCTAGTCTGCAAGTCAGTTAGATCACATTTTGAACTCAGTGATGAGGGCTCGGTAGTTTAGGTGTGCCCCATCTAGCATGTGATTTTGCAGAAGGCTAACACAAAACTGACTCAGGATCTCTGAGATGCAATTGCTGTCTTTCCTACAAGAGGCAGATAAATTTATTGAGCTGTAAGGGATGTCTCGGAATATTTTTGAGTTCTCTTAATGCATTTGAGTGTATTCTTCGGAATTTTGTCATTGTCCTGCTTTAGCTACTCTTTGGCAAGGGGCTCTTAGTATTTTGAAATAATAATAGAAAAAAGAAAAACCAGAAATACAAATATCAATCATGTACATACTGAGAGTCATAGGGATAGTGCAATAAGCCTGCATGTCTGAGTTTGTATATTGATTATGGTTTTTGTTTACTCATAAACTGTATTTACAAAAGAATACGTTTTGTGTATAAGTGTGATCTGGTATATTACTGGTCATAAACATGATTTCTCTTTGTAAGGCACCAGTGCTAGGTATACATCAGGTACAGCCTTGAATCTATATTGCCAAGTTCAAATTGGAATCATAGAGGCCATGAAGCAGTAGGTCTTTTTAATATTACCAAGTTTGTACCATCTGATTCAGTTCATACAGCTGATAGATAATTCAGCACCAAATCTTATTATAGCATCAAAGTCACAATACCGGAATGTGGATTGAAATACAAGGACCTGTTTATTCATGCATGTGTGCATCCATCCCATCCATCTAACTCTCATGGTGTAATTATTATGGAGCCATATCAGATTTGAACATTAAAAAGAATGAAAATCAATATCTGCTTTCTAGGAATTGAGCCTGGTGGTAAGAGACACACAAATGATTATTAATACACATGGGTAAGTGCTAAGGGTATAACTTAGTCTGAGAGAGTCAGGAAAGACTTCACAAACAAGGTAACATCTAAGATGGATCCGGAAGGATGAATAGGAGTTCATCTGGGAGACAGTGGAAGAAGGGTATATACATCCCAAAGCATCAAGGGGTAAAAGGGCATGATGTGTCTTAGGGAAGACTGAATAATTTGGTTGGGCTATAACACAAAGAAGATTATGTTCCAGAGACTTCATTTTGAATGGTGTAGAGGGGAGGACCGCCTTAGAGCACCACACAATGCATTCGGTGCGTCGAGATACAGCAGTCAGAACTGTGGTTGCATTTTAACGTGGGTAACGTTATGGACGAATATTGAGCTATTATTAACAAATCAGCCAAAGGCCTTTTCAGAAAAGAACAGTTTTAAGAAAATTGCTGTCGTTGTTACTCATTATTAATATTGGCACTTTGTATTTTTATTTTCCGTTTGTGTTTTGTGTGTGTAGCATTGGCCCTTTTCTTAGTTACCTCTAGATGTCCATAGATGGATTTCTAGATGTTCTTCCCTAGGTTGCATTTGTAATGAGACTTACAGTTTTCTTCACACTTCTTTACAGCTTTGCTGATAAAAATCCCAATTGTATGTGTGTGTGTATATGTGTGTGAAATATTCAGCTAGATAATAACACCTGTGGGCTTAGAAAAACCAAGAGGTGTTCTTTTCGAAATTGCTGTATTCCAATTACTATTTGGATTAAAAAATTGCAACATTGAGTTGGCATTTTTACTGCTTAAAGTTACTGACCATAGAAATACCATTTATACTTTTACATTACCTGATCATATCTGTAGCATTATTTTTGATCAGTATTACACATTATGGAACAGGTTAACAAGTACATTTTCCTTAGCCTGTACTTACGCCTTCTTCCTGTCCTTGAAGTGAAAGTCCGTACTCGAATGTATGTGGGATAACTAGTATGTTTACTAGATGCTGTGAGGACAAGTAAACCAAAATCAAATGGAAAACAAAAACCTTAGATACACATATCCACACACACACCACTTTGGGGGGATAGGAGAATCCGTTCATAATTTCATTAACTCCTAGACATTTGAGTTTATTATTTCCTGTTATTGGTCATTATATATAGGATTGTGGTGGTTGGTCCTTTAATTACAGCATCCATTTAGAACACTTTAGATCTTAATGTGTTTATTGGGGATTGTGGAACTTGCTTTCCTGTCCTGAAATGAGCTCATGAAAATGCATGAATGCTCTTGTCATTCGAGATGGCAGGGGGTGTTTTTGGCAGTACAATAAGTTTTTCCCTATAAAGAATAGCTAGGATGTAGCAGTGAAGTGTCGGAATGCATGGAGATCAGATTAAATGTATTTGAATTAGTATCTCTATGGGTTTTATATCTCAAAGTCAAAATAGTCATTCTCATCAGATAAAAATATTCTTGACTGGAGAAACTCTGATCCAGAAACAATCTATCATTTGAATCCCCTGATTGTAATATGAATGGATATTCAAGTTCTAACACACTGAGAGTTAATGCTGTATCCCAGTGGTTTATTGAATCACAGTGCCATCTAAAGCGATCCTCTAAGAGCAAAACCAGTCAGAATAAGTATTTAGATACCATCTACCAGCGCGCCTCGCTGTAGCACAATTCCCAGTGGTGGAATTTGTAAATGAAATGTCTGTCCCGTTCCTCATCCAGCCAGTGTTAGTTACTGAAGTACAGAAGTCCTTGCTATAAGGTGCTCTCATCTTTAAGGTCTGGTGAATATAAAATGGCAACAGCGTTATAACAAAAATTTAGTGTACGTGTGTGCCATCAGTTTCTGTGACATCAGTGGGTAGTTACAACTGAGGGGCCAATTGTAATTCCTTGGTGTGATCCCTGTCTTTACTTACTTTATCAGCACTTGCCACTTGAATCACTCCACCGTGTTATACTTTGGGGATGATTCCTTAAATACTAAATGGTTACTAAAGTCATCATGCCAGAGAATCTTGCCCTCTTTTCATTTTGGACAATAGGAGTCTCTATAATTGTGATATGATACTTCTACTTAAGTGTTCCTTTTGGTCATATTTGAAAAAATTTCTTTAGCATTGTTTCTCTTTTACCTCTCAAACATTACCCACAATTTGTTGAACTCTATTCAAAGTCTACAGAGGCAGTGTTTCCAATATAGATAGCCTGGAGTACTGCATTTTTCTTGTTGTTGATTTATGTTATTTGACTGTTGCCTGCTTTTTTTTTATTCCCCTTGGGTTTCACAGTATTGCATATTTGACTGAACCTAGAAGGCCACTTTATAAATAAGTGTCTGACTATAGATTCCTAGGTGATGATAGGTAAAATCTTAGGTAAATTTAAATAGTGTGCCCAAACATGGAATGTAAACTCAGTGAAAATCAGATAAACACTATATCCATACTGATATAAACACTTGTTTTAAATAACAGGTTTCCAAAATTTGTTAGTTGTTACTGTTATTTGACATAGTGGAAATGATAAGGGTGGTTGTTTTCTTGTTTTTTTTTTTTTAATGTTTATTTTAGAGAGAGAGCAAGCAAGCCGGGGAGGGGCAGAGAGAGAGGGAGACAGAATCTGAAGCAGGCTCCGTGCTTGACACAGGGCTTGAACTCATGAACCGTGAGATCATGACCTGAGCTGAAGTCAGAAGCTTAACCAACGGAGCTGCCCAGGTGCCCCCAAGAACAGGGTTTTTTAATCACACAGAACAGAGGTAAAATATTAGTTTCCATTCTTAGTGTGTGATCTTGAGCAACTTACGTGAACTCTTGGACCTTTAATTGTCTCCTCTGTGAAATAAGTCAGAGATAAGATATATGAAGTACTTGACACATAATAAGAATCCGTATGTTGTAGTGGTAGTGACTACTATTTAAAATTAGTCTTTCCCACTGGCTTCTGAATGCATGTGCAAAACATACTCTGGGTGATAGAATATCATCTACATATAGAAAATTATCTCTATGCATAATGAATAGTTAAGCGTCCAGCAGGATGCAAGACAAAGCATATTGAATGGATTTCAGTAATACCTAGACTTCCAGTGCTAACACAATTTAAATGACCAGGAAACTTTACTGTTTAACCTTTAGCAAAATTTGTCCTGGTTTGCTAACCAACTCAAGAAGAATTTGTGGCAAAAGAAAGCCTTCTTTAAAACAAAAACAAAAACAGAAAGTAACATCTCGATGCATTCATTTTAATCCTATGGCTTCTATTGGTAAATACTTGGCCAAAACAGAGGAAAAATAGAAACCACAACCCATCCCTTCATCAAGTTTATAACCTGCTAGCAAAGAACAAGACTCAGTGAAAGGGCTAAATAACAAGTTTACAGTGTGAAATGGCAAGGTAATGTTGCAAAAACACTGTATGTAAATACTAAAGGGATATGGAGAGAAAGATGAAAGTTCACAGTAGGCTAGTGTTGGGATGCTTCATGGAAGACATAATTGGACTTACTGGCAGATAGGAAGGGAACAGGAAAACTATAAGATGACATCGATGGATGAGTGGATAAAGAACATGTGGTATACATATACAATGGAGTATTACTCGGCAACCAAAAAGAATGAAATCTTGCCATTTGCAACTACGTGGATGGAACTGGAGGGTATTATGCTAAGTGAAATTAGTCTGTCAGAGAAAGACAAAAATCTTATGACTTCACTCATATGCGGACTTCAAGAGACAAAACAGATGAACACAAGGGAAAGGAAACAAAAATAAAATAAAAACAGGGAGGGGGGGATGGGCTAAATGGATAAGGGGCATGAAGGAATCTACTCCTGAAACCATTGTTGCACTATATGCTAACTAACTTGGATGTAAATTTAAAAAATAAATTAAAGAAAAATAAAGAAAAAGTCTTGGAGAGGCAGTAAAAAAAAAAAAAAGAAAAAAAAAGGCATATTGGTGGCTTGTGTCAAGGAGCCAAGAAATAATCACCTACCTGGAATTTATGAGAAATAGTAGATCAATTTAAGAAAAATATGAAAATATGCATGAAAAATATGTAACAGTTACAATTTTATTTCAGTAGTTGATACGTACTAGTTTTAGGCTTTTGAGCAATACGTAGATTCTTGATTGCATTATCTATGTACCAAAGTTGAGGATGGAATCATTAACGAGTGCTGGGAATGTTAATTCGTGACCAGGCAAGACAGTAATAGTAAAATTAGGCTTGTATGCTTCAGGTGAGGATTTTTGCACGAACAGAAGAATTACAGTCTGGCAGCAGTGGGATGCTCAGCTAATTGTATTACTAAGCAGATAAGTGTGCACACTCTCGTGTGTGTGTTTGTGTGTGTGTGTGTGCATGTGTGTGCATGAACACATGAGCACAGGAGGGTAGTAGCACAAAGACAAGTAGCTTCTTTTTACGAGGGTTCTAAGAGAAGCAGAATTTTGCAAGGAGTTCTAGGGAGAGCTCTAAGTTAGACCAAGTAGTAAGATACATATTCTATGAGAAGTTTGAGGATGAAGGGAGCTCACATATGGTAGAATAGTTGCAAGAGGGAGACCGGCCAGTGGAAAAAGCCATGGAGGCAGAGTGGGGACAGTAGGAGTGACCAGAGATACTTGCCCTTTGAATCTTGTTGAGAACTCCAGAAGTGAAAGCTGTGCAGGGGACTTAGGAGCCTCGAGGTCCCCACTTATGACCGAGAGTTTTTTGGTGACAGAACTGATACCAGTTGCTGACAATCCGTGGTTTATTCACTTAATCTCAATGTGGATCACCGGTATCTTGGAAAAATTAAAATGATGACTTCCTTTTGCAGTTTTAAAGAACACATTCATGTTGGGATGAGCACTGGGTGGTGATGTATGGAAACCAATTTGACAATAAATTATATTAAAAAATATAAAGAATACATCCATGTGAGAAATGAACTTAAATTTTTCTCTAGTCTTTTAAGTAGAATTAGTGATTGCCAGAATCACCTAAATGAAAGGAGCTCACTGAGCATTTCTGTTAATATATGTTACCTTAATTGCAGAATTGTACCTCACGTCTTAGCACAGTAAGAAAGTTTGCATAACAGGTTTGAAATGAATGAAGTCGATAGATTTTTTTTTCATGTGTGAGTTTATGTATTGAGTTCTATTCTAAAATATACATCACCCTGCAAGTGGAAAATGTATCGACCAACACAGCAGATAGATTTCTATTTCTGGTGTCACCCGAGTTTAATAGTGCAAGGCAGATCACATGAGAGCTGGGTGGCTTTGTGGGATCGTGCAGAATCATAAACTCATATGACAACTCTTGAGATAGTACTTTAAAGTCCTGAAGAATTTCCCATTTGGAAATGGGAATCTCTATTACTTTGCACAACCGCATAGCCTCAGTGTTAACTAATAAAATAAATTCAATCCGTTTCACATCAGACAAGCCCTTGTTGCATTGTTTCTCATCTAGGCTGTTAAATGTCATGAAGAGAGACACATCTAATCTTGAACTATCACTAGAAAAAAGTTGCAGGCTCTCTTGTGCATGCTTTAGCAGAAAGAAAGCATGTCATGTATTCTTAGAGCTGGAAGGGATGTTAGAGGTCAATTGCTTGCTCTTTAATCTAAAGCAGGAGTCCCTTCCTGAGTCCCCACAGGAGTGAGCCAGAAGGGGAGTTATTGACTTAGTCTGAGGAAGAGCCGTCATACTAAGACCTCAGAAGGGGAAGGAACTAAGCTGTGATGTGGTTATTCAAGCAAAGTGTGGGAAATAAGTGGATGAGAAGTTCGATTAGATCACTTCTAAAGTTCCCTCTAAAATTCTACAAAAGCATCCTCCTTCAAGTTTGACTGGATTTCAGTTTCTGTGTAGGAATAAGGGGTTGGGGGAAAGAGAATGCTCATCTTGCTGGAGGATTTAAGCACAACAAGGTTACATTGAAAAAGAAAACATGATCCTGAAGACTCTAGCTTTCCCTTTTAAGAACATCTGAAAATGATGAGTGAAGAGCATAGCAAATGCCTATTTGGTGCTATCATGATAAAACAACACCAGTTTGCCCTGTGGCAGGAATATTTTATCACAGCAGCCTCTGTGTTCTCAGAACATACACCCTCTCTTAGGCCCTGGGCTGTGTGCTTTTTCTGTGCTGCTTTCTTACAGTGTTCCCGTCTCTATAAGGGAGACATTCTTATTACCCCATTTTATAGATGGGGGGACCAAGGCTTAACAAGGCTAAGGAGTTTGCTTAAGTTCTGTCACCAGTGAATGGAAGGGCTAGAATGCAAATTCTGGGTGCCAGCTAACAGTTACTATAATTTGAACCTTTAACCCATAAAGGAAAAAAAAGGGACACAACAGAATAACCTCATTCTTAGGTCCTGCATATTGAAGTATTCAGGAGTAACATGCCTCAGCATATGATCCAGTAATTTCACTTCTGAGTATATAACCACAAGAATTGAAAGCAGAGTCGCAAAGGAATAGGTATACACCTGTGTTCACAGGAGCATTATTCACAATAGCCAAGGATGAAAGCAGCCCCAGTATCCATTGACAGGTAAATGGAGAAACAAACTGGTATATACATACAAGGGGATATTATTTAGCCTTGAAAGAAGGAATCACTGACACATGCTGAGGCTCCACGGGGTTAAGAACCTGCTCACCCTAAGTGTACAGAGTGGAGAAATTCAACTCCAAGTTGGCTTTCCTCTTTCCTCTTTATTTATGCTTCCCATGGAAAATAAAAGAAAAAGAAAATAGGGCTCATCAGTTTCTGAGATCCTTTCTAGTTTACAGCCATACTGATCAGATACTGTATAGTGAATGTATTATAACTTGAAGCCCTGCCTCCTTTTCCTTCTGTACCACTGATATACAACCTCCATTCTGAGATCCTCGGGAACATCATTCAGTGTTTCATTTCCATGCCTTCACTAAGGCCTGATATGCCCACACCACCCTCATTCTCAGGTGTCGTTCACCTCCCAGGGTCCTGTTGTGTTACCACCTCATGAGACATACCTCTCCCAGGCCTGCCTGCCTTGTATATCTCCAGCACACTTAGTGACACCCTGTAATACAGTTGTTTTCAACTAGATGCAGTTTGGCCCCCAAGAGACATTTAGCAATGTCTGAAGACATTTTGGGCTGTCACAGCTATCTAATAGGTAGAGGCCAGGGACACCGCTAAACATCCTGTGATGCACAGGAACACCACTACCCACAGCCCCCTCCCACGCGCAACAAAGAATTATACCCAGCCCAAAATGTCAATAGTGCCAAGGTTGAGAAACCCCACACAGAGCATTTGTCACATTGGCTTGTTAGTTGTATACATGTCTGCTTCTCCTGATACATTTGGAGCTTTTTGTGAATGTTTTATTTTTCATTTTTGAATCACCAGTGCATAACTCATCACGGGCACTCAGTAAATGTTTGCTGACAATGAATCAAAACCCGGATATGACCAATGCCTCATGGGAGGTAGAGCTAGAGTGTGATGAAGTTGAAGGAAAAGAGAGATTGCTTCCAACTTTGACTCATCAATCAGGAGGGACTTTGCAGAGAAGGCAGGGTTGGAGCAGCCATTAAGGGAAAGGTAGAATGCGGAGGGGTGGAAAAGCAGGTTTGGGGAGAAAAAAGGCCACTGTGTGCTTAGGTGAGAGAGCTGAACAGTGTGGCTGGAGCATGGTCATGTGTAAGGGAAGAGTAAGACACACACCTGGGAATTTTGACTTGGAGCAACTGCCTAGAAAGGGTACATTTCAGGAGTCAGTGAAAACCTTAGAAGGTTTTTAACTGGGGGAAGGGTCAGGGTTGTTGTTAGCAAGACTCCTTTGGTAACAGGGCATCCAAGAGACAGATACAGACTAGCTGGGCCATCACTGGAGGTGCAAGTAATGCACATCTCCTCAGAGATGACACCTTTGGAGGCAGAAAGGAGAGTGTGGGCACAGATAGGATATGACTCCCCACGTAAGTGGCAAGCTAGGTGAGAACGAAAACTGTGATGTCTACATCTGTGTCACCTAAGGCACTTCACATGGCAAAGGGAGACACATAGAATACATGTTGAATACATGCATGAGGCAGATGTAATCTAGTGAGACTGATTACCATATATAATTGGGGAAACTAATCTCATTTCTTTCTGGAAAACAAAGCATATTCTTTGTTGATTGACTATCATTTTGTTAATTGGTTGATCAGTGGTGAGATAGATGGTCAGATATATAAACTGCCAGTAAGATAAAGAGACCACAGTTTGGAGGATTGAATCAAGAAGGGCTAGAACGTCCTCTGGCTTCTCCAGCTAGTGTCTCCACGCCCAGTGTTTTCCTTGTTCCTGCAAACTGCAGAGAACGTCACCTCTCAGAGTGATGTGAAGCACCACGCTAAGATGAGTTTCTTTAACCTTCGTGTATTTATTTTGTTATCAGGGTTTTGCACACCTCCCCTAGGGTGGAAGAGGTAATTAAATTTTAGTATAAAAGACTTCCTAGTAGACATCAGGCTTCATGGGGGAATAAAAGTAAATAATAGATAGCAACGAATATCAACCAATGATTAGAGCCCATCCTGCTTAATTAGTTCAAAATAACTTCAAGGCAAGATTGTGGAGATTGGTAGATACTCTAGAGTTGACCAATAGAGTGGGATTCAAAATGGGATGGAATTTATCCTCAAGAGGTGGTGTAGGCTGGGAAAGATGGAAAATAGAGTGTTCTGAGCATTTTGGCTTTTTCCAGTAACTCCTGAGGCAACCTGGGTAAAGCATACCTTTATACAGATTCTTTGGTCTCATTATGAATAAGAGTAGAACAATGTGGTCTTTACCCTCTCCTTGGGGAAGTTTGGGGGTTCATATAATTTACGTCCATAGCCACGATAACACAGCCAAAAGAGCATGGGTTTTGAAACCAGACTGCATGGGTTTGACTCTTAGCTCTGTCAGTTCCTAGCTGGGTGACCTTGAACAGATGACTCGGGAGTTTTCTGTCTGTTTCTCAACTGTAAAATAGAGATGATTGTCCCAACCTGTATGTGTATGGCAATGAGTTAATACATGTAAAACTCGTAAAAGACAGCCGAGCGCGAAGTAGGTGCTCAGTAAATGTAAGTCCCTGATGCTAATCCCTATTACTATTGTTATTTTACTGTTTCTTTAGAGCGATATATAAGACATGAGTCAGTATATAGATAACACTATCCAACAACTGGAACGTCCTAAGACACAAGCAAAACCCAGCATGGTTACTATTCTCATGATCCAAAATTATATTGTGTGCCTTGAAAAACCGATAGGATTTAGACAAGCAAAAGGGAGCAGGTGTCCCATAGGTGGCTGACAAACCTATGAGAGTAGAAAATGAGCCAGTTGGGTTTCCTGAGAAGGAAGCCTGGTCTTTGCAGAGATGGGGTTGCTTTACTGAGCTGTGGAAAATACAAGACCTCTGAGCACAAGGGCTGATGCTCACATAGTGACTCCCCAATATAGTGCCATGGACACAGTAGACACTTGGTGAGAGGTGTATTGATTAAATGACCAAGAATGATGAAAATTACTGGTAGTGATAATATCAAGGTGCCTTTTGATGAACTGCAGTGTCAGTGGGTTTGATGTTCTGAAGTGCTTCTGACTCCCTTCAGCTCCATCGTTACCCTCTGATTAAATGCATCTGCCCAGATTGATGCAGTCATGGTAATGGAACCATAATGGCTGGCTTTATTTTTTAATCTATAAACTGGCTGTGAAATTATATGCATGGTATTCAGATCTGCCTTTTGCATTTTTGAGGAACAATTATGTCCCTGTATAACTGTAGACTATATGTATGTGTATGCTGTATATATGTGTATGTATGTGTGTGTGTGTGTATACACACACACACACATACATACACACACACACATATGCATAGGTACATATAAAGGTAAAACTTTTTTACACAAAATTTTAAAGAAGGCTGAGTGTCATTGAGGCCCTCTCATCTTTGCCCTTTTGGTAAACATTTAGCTTTTTTAAATTTACATTCCCGTAGGCCTATGTTCTCTCCATGTGTTTATCTAATCCCAAACTCAAAGTTCCTATGAACTGTTAATCCTTGAGAGGTAAAACTCTGATAGGTGAAAACTGAAAACATAGTATTGGAGTGACTTAGTAGTAGTGAAATTTCCAGCTGTACAGAAGAGATTTTTCAGTAAGACATCCTGCCCCTCAGGCAGCGTTCTGTCCTGACCATGGACGTGAAGATACTTTCTACATATTTGTGTATATGACCCATTTGATAAAAATCATAGAATATTTTTCTGACCTAACTTGAACCAGAGGTTATGCCTGTAGACTAGAGTGTTGCCTGCTTTCTTGTGGACACTGCTATCACTTCTCTTTACCAAAACTGAGCTTCTCGAAGACAAGGGCCATGCCTGACTCACTGATGTTTAACTGGCTTCTAATAGCACCTGGCACATATAGCTGCTTAATAATTATTGGTTGATGGAATGCTTCCATAATGCAGCAGGCTCTCCAAGGCTGTTCACCCAAAGGTCTCTCCTGGATCTCTTTTTAAACAGCCTCATGACCTATGAACTAATGTCTCATTTATCTACCTATTCCATCCATACCCTTTGTACCTTCCCTCCCAACTTTTGCAGAGGATTCATTAATGTTTGTGGAGAAAAGAAGAAACAAGTTAGTTTGTAATGACAACAATCCCTTTCCTCTGTGTTGGGTATCTTGACACTCTGAGAAAAGTGGTGGTTGTTGAATCTGAAGAATGTCAAATAAGGAGCAGAGGAAAAGTTTGGCTGAAAGAGTCCAGTCAATCCCTGTGCTCTGAGGCACAGAGCATAATAATGTTCAGTTAATAGTTGTTAAAGTGATGAGTGCATGGAAGATGGTAATACTTCTGTATGTTTTGCTCCTTACAGAGTCTGAATGGGGCATTGCTATATGAGGACTCGGGTAAATGTGGGCACATAGAATGAGGGGAAAGGGAGTGAGGAGAAACAGCTATTTAAGATAACAAGCACGGCTGGCTGGTGACTCCTCACTATCACTTCAAAAGCATAGGAGCTACTAGGGGGAGAACAAAGTTGACCACCCAATTCACACTGAGAATTAATACTGTAGGGGCACCTGGGTGGCTCAGTCAGTTAAGCATCCGACTTTGGCTCAGGTCATGATCTCACGGTTTGTGGGTTCGAGCCCTGCATCGGGCTCTGTGCTGACAGCTCAAAGCCTGGAGCCTGCTTGAGATTTTGTGTCTCCCTCTCTCTCTGCCCCTCCCCTGTTTGTGCTTGGTCTCTCTCTGTCTCTCAAAAATAAATACATGTTGAAAAAAATGTTTTTAATTAATACTGTATACATTTGTGGGGGACAAAAGGCTTATGCAGTTCTTTAGTAAAATGAAAGAATGCTGTGGCTTATTAAATTATCCTCATATAAATTATTCTGCCCTTGCTACTTCTCAAGGCAGGCAGGTAACAAGTTCTCTTCTTTCTATGTAAACCTAGTATTCAATCCTGATTTAATATTCCCACTCTGTTTTTGTAATTAAAACATCATTTATACTGAGAATAATTAAGACAACTGTACATTTGATTTTAAAATCAGTTTTGAGTATTGTGCCTTGTCAAGCTACAAGAATGGTTCCTGCAGCTTTTACAACGTAGCATTAAGAAGCAGACAGTGACCGCAGGCACCTGAGTGGAAGGTTTGACAGTTTGATAAATTAGGAATGACACTTGCCAAAATGGCTGTCCTTCCTGCAGTCTGCCGGTGGAGCATTTGCACACTGTTAATTGAATTGGCAATTTGTGTAACAGTGCCTGCCCCTGAGCTTTTGTAACGCCGGATCTGCCATTTAACTCTGATAATCCAGGACTTGGGAATAAGGACGAAAAGCTTCACATGATATTACTGCAGATTTAAAATGACAGTCGGGGACCTTGTTGCCAATTTCCCATTAAATGAGAAATAATTAACAATAGCAATAACAAAGTCTTATAAAGCTGGAAAGTTAAATTGACTTTTCAGCACTAGTATCGTACAAAATTGCTTCTAGTGTGATTATCGGATTGCCCTTTCAAGATTATATACCCCAAATAGTATCGTATGATGAACCAAACATAGGATGTTTTGCGAGCCAACCTGTTTTATTACTGTGAAAATCTTCTTATTATCTACAGGGATTGTATTGTCATTAAGGATTTGTTTTATGCTATAAGATTTCATAGAGATAGAGACCTTGATGAAATGATAGAGTTTCTTATTTCCTCACTTTTGCTAGTAATTTAATCATAGCTGCAGCAAAACGTTGAACTACAGCTAAATAATGCCATTTATAAATTTCATGCAGTAGTATATGAGGCTTTTGGGGGGTATGGGGGTATCTTTCCTTGATGCTTCCCAGAGTTTTAAGATCTCCTGACTATTTGTGTGTGTGTGTGTGTGTGTGTGTGTGTGTGTGTGTGTGTCTGCTACCATCGTATTTGGAATAATGGTTTTAAACAACACCAATTCCTGGCACACGGTTCTTTAAAAAAATTGTAAAATGTCAAGTTTCCATGATTCTCAAAGCCATGGTTATAGCCATTCACAGTTGTTTGCTCAGTTCTGAAGTTGAAAGTCTTTTAAAGGATGTGGTATTGAGTTGGTTATGTTAGTTTGGAACAGGATGATATTTAGCTGGTACTTTATGGATGGCCATACCCAATGTGTGCAGTCAGTGTCTGTGGTTGCATATTTTGTCTGCCACTTTTGGCTTATGTATTGGTGCGTGGGTAGCAGCTAGGTGAGGTGTGGACATCAGATCAGCTAGAAGGGTTACAGAAACTAATTAGGTGGCAAAAGATTACCATTTTCAAAGATTTTAAAGTTACTTTTTATTATAGACTCTCACCTCACAAGTGTCCATTAAAGTGTTTGACCAAGAAAAAGAAGCATTTCCTTAAATAGGATATTCACGAATAGAATGAAGCCTTCCATTCTGTTTTTTTTTATTGTGGTTAGAAAATAAGATGGTCTTTGCTCTGTTTTTTTTAGAATTTTCTAGTTTTTCTTGACAAATGAATATATTTCATTAATCTGATGACAGGATATACAAATGAACATCTCCAGATAGAGTGGGAATTGAGGGATTGTCATGCCTGCTAGAAATCAGGGCTTTTCTAGAGGTTCTGTTGGAAGCCAGAAACCATGGTGCCTGCAAGGGGACAACGCAAGGAGACAAAATGTTAGGAGCACTAACACTTAGGGCTCAGGAGGAAAGTAGAAGTCAGCAAAGGAAACCATAAATGCAGAAGAGAAGAAGGGAAAGAATCTGAGATACAAGGGGTGGGCCTGAACTCGACAACAAAAAGCAATGTATGTGGACTCAGAATTCCTGGGTGTCTTTATACCTTAACTCTATAAAATTTGGCAAATGAGGAAATCTTTTCTTTGCTTCTGTCTTTTCATTGGGAAATAGTAATAAATATATGCCCATTTTTGGGCACCCGGGTGACTCAGTGGGTTAAGCGTACGACTCTTGATTTCGGCTCAAGTCATGATCTCTCACAGTTCATTTCATGAGATGGAGCCCCATGTTGGGCTCTCTGCTAATGGCTCAGAGCCTGCTTGGGTGTGTCTGTCTGTCTGTCTGTCTCTCTCTCTTTCCCTGTCTCTCTGCCCCTCAACCACTAGCATGAGCATGCTCTCTCTCTCTTTCTCTCTGTCAAATAATTACACTTTAAAAAAAGTCCATTTTTACCTCATGAGGGTGTGTGCATGTGCAAATGAAGTGGATTATTATATGTGAAAACATTTTACAAATGGTAAAGTCCTATATTAAAATTTAAACTGTTAACCCAAGTAGCAGCATAGTAATAGCATATTTTAGCAAGGAGTGGTCAAAACTTTCAAAAACCACAGAACTGCCTAAGAAAATGAAGAGGAGGGATGCCCAGTGGAAAATGGGATGGAAGCGTGTTCTCTGGTACCACCATGGAGAGTTCATTTTTAGCACAGTGGCGAGGACAGAGGGCTGGGCTCAGAACGTTACAAAGAGGCTGAGTCTGTAAAGAAGCATGGGTTGTGGGTGTGTAGGTCAAGGTGGTGGTGGATGCTGCCTGTTAACCCCAGAAGGATGGGGATGCATGCGCAAAGGATTGATGAGTGTTTGGGAACAAGAGAGGAACTTGGCATGAAAATTGCTGCATTTCTGTGCTTTGAAATGTCTCTGAAATTGAAAATGGGTCTTGTAATTGACGTATATATTTAGTATGATGGTTTTTCTTTTTTTCTTATCCTCAGGAGAATAGAAGGTAAATTGATGGCATATTCAAAAATTAATGGTGCTTTAGGATTGTTGCATTGTGACAAAATGTTAATATGGATATAGCTTGCCAATGGCCTATTTTTGCATATTTAATTATCAAAATATTTGATATGGCTAAGGAAAGGCTTCTGTGCCTTTCCTTATCCAAGGTTAGGATGTTATTTCATTCATCATTTCTTGCATGCATGTCCTATGGAGAGCTTACTACTATAACACTAGATGCTGTGTTAAGAGTTGTATGTACATGATATCATTTAATTCTCAAAATACCACCAGGAGCTGCAATTGTTTTTAGCTTCCCATATTATATATGAGGAGACTGAGGCTCAGAGGTTATGTTACTTAAACTCCTGGCTTGATACAAAGCCTGATGCTGGGTTGGATGCTGTGGAGAAAAAAAAGGGACACTTGCAGTGGCCCGTTCCTCTGCCCGAGGCACACATTGTTCAGAAAGAGGTACACTGTTGTATTGTAAATGCCACAACAGAGGCGCAAGCAAGCTAGGATTGCATAAGTGAGGGACATCATTTCTAACCAGGAAGTAAGGAGAAGTTTTTTTACAGGGTGAAATTTAAACAAGTAGAGATAAGGCAGGTGGTAACACAGGCAGAGAAAACCAGCTGAGTGGAAGAAATGGAAGCAACAAAACACTATCAGAGTTGAGAGGACAGCAAGTTACCAAGGGTGGCTGGACAGGAGCATGACTGAAGAGGAACAGTGGGAAATGAAAGCAAGACAATGGGTACATTTCAAAAGAACATCACCCAGTGTTTTGTTGGTGTCATTGTGACTTCGCTAGTAATTGGTTTTCTTTTTTTTTTTTCCTGCTAGTTATTTTGGTTTTGTGTTTCCAACCACTTGGTAAAACCGTCTCTGGGATTATAGTAGGTATCTAGTTTGTTCTTCGTTCTTTTGTGCCTTCAAAATGTTCTACCGTTCTTCTGTCGCTAGAAAATATCATGGTGGATATTATTTTATACAGCTTTAAACAGTTTAGTTCTCATGAAATGTGTACCTAAAAATGTCCACTGGGATATAGAAAATTTATTTTAAACTTAATGGAAAGAAATACCCAGACTTTTACTATCCCATCATGATGGGAAAAGTTTGGGATAAAATCACCTGAGCAGAGGTCTGGGGGAAACTGGGCAATGTTCTTCGCATTTTTAAATCTTCTTTTATGATTATCAATCCCTGGGCATTTTGGGGGGAATGATGTGTATCTTTTTATGTCTACATTTTCTTATAGAGGTTATGTACACACAGCTGCAAATTCTTGTTTGTCCATCTTATTCTTGAAAAGTATATTTTCAGGGCACGGGGGTGGCTCAGTCAGTTAAGCATCCAACTCCAGCTCAGGTGATCTCACAGTTCGTAGGTTTGAGCCCCACGTCAGGCTCTGCGCTGATAGCTCAGAACCTGGAGCCTGCTTCAAACTCTGTGTCTCCCTCTCTCTTTCTGCCCCTCCCCCACTTGTGCCTGCAAGCTGTCTCTCTTTCTCTCTCTCTCTCAAAAATAAAAAAAATAAAGGGGAGGGTGGGTGATGGGTATTGAGGAGGGCACCTTTTGGGATGAGCACAGGCTGTTGTATGGGAACCAATTTGACAATAAACTTCATATATTAAAAAAAAACAAAAATAAATAAAATTAAATTCATTTTCCTTTATGAATCTTTACTATTTTTTCTCTATTTATGCTTGTAAAGTAAAGGTGACTTAAACTGTCTTGCTTCTTTGTTGTTTTGGGCTTTCTCAAGCGTGCTTGTCCTAAATTTTTTCTTACTTTTTTACCTTTTGAGCTTCCTGATAGCTGCATTTAAAGGTATAGATTGACCTCTAAGTACGACTTAAGCTGTGTCCCACAAATTTTGACATGAGTGTTTTCAACATTATTCTACTCAAAACCTTTTAAAATCTCTGATTTTTATTAACTCAGTAGATTTTTTTAAGGTAATACGTTATTTAGTTCCCAAACATAAGGATTATTTCTCCTCTTTTGGATATTCATTTTATTGTCATATACATATTTAAATTTTGTAATGTTTATTTTTGAGACAGAGAGAGACACACAGCATGAGTGGGGGAGGGCCAGAGAGAGAGGGAGACACAAAATCCGAAGCAGGCTCCAGTCTCTGAGCTCTTAGCACAGAACCCAATGCGGGGCTCAAATTCACAAACCGTGAGATCATGACCTGAGCTGAAGTCTGACACTTACCTGACACTAACCACTGAGCCACCAGGCGTCCCTTGTTATATCCATATTTAAATACTCCTTATCTCTCACAGGGGGCCTTCAAAATTCCCTAAGGTCATAGCTCATGTATGATGTTTGCTATTTGCCTTAAGGATTGGACACATGCCACAGATACTGGTAAGCAGGTGTTATGTGACAAGACTTACTCACCAAGCTCTTATTCTGGAGTGGGGTAAAGATAGGAGGCAGTCAACCAGCAAATGCCCTAACAGCATGACTGAGCATAGTGTTGAGTACTATGAAGCAATGAAACAGGATGAGGTGAGAGAAGAACCCTGATAGGGGCAGGTGTGCTACTTTTTACTGAGCGTGCAAGGAAGGCCTTCCTCGTTTGACATTGGGATTGAGACCTGGGTGACTGGAAGCAGCCAGCCACATCTAGTTTGTAAATGAAACAGTCCAGAGCAAGCAACAAACACAGAACTCAGGTGGGAACTGACTTGGTATCTTATAGGAACAGACTTTTAAAAAACAAAACAAAGCAAAATAGTGTAGGTTTGGTGTAGGAAGTGGGAGAATAGGTTTAGGCAAGCAAGGGCACAATCATGCAGACCTTCTAGGACATGGTGGGAGATGGATTCTATTCTAAGTAGGCTGGGAAGCCATTTGATGGTTCTAAACATGGAATAATATTAGTAAGCCTTTTGCCTAAATTTGTTTGGAAGATTAGTATGAGGTTGAGCGTGTGTGTGTGTGTGTGTGTGCGCGCTCATGCGTGTGCGCTGTAGGAAAGGGAGAAAGAAGGATGCCTGGAACATGGTAAGCTTTACATTAGTTTGTGTTACTGTTATATGACAGTGAGCAATCATTTCTTATTTCTTGTAAATGTTTTGGTACATTTTAGGCAATATAAATGTTTACTTGAATAAATACAAATTTACAGCATGGCTATGCTAACTTCACTCCCACCCTTTTAAATATGTTCTTTTTTTTTTTTTCAGAGAGAGAGAGAGAGCATGTGGGGGAGGTATAGAGGGAGAGAGAGACAGAGACGGTAGGGGGCAGAGAGAGAGAATGAATGAATGAATGAATGAATGAATGAATGAATCAATCAATCAATCAGTCTTATGCAGGCTTCATGGTCAGCACAGAGCCCTACCCAGGCTGAATCCCATGACCCTGGGATCATGACCTGAACCAAAATCAACAGTTGGACATTCCACTGACTGAACCACCCAGGCGCCCCACTGAATTTGATTCCTACAAACATTTATGTTCTTTGAATTAATAATCTGTAGGTTCATTTTAGTATGCCTTCTGTGTGAACTTGGGCAAGTCACCTCTACAGAGCTGTTATGAGGATTAAATGAGATAATGTCAGGCAGCGGACATGATGATGGGCACATACTATTCACCCAGTGGGGGCTATTTTAATGATCTAATGACATTTCATTACACTCTGTTTAGGTTCACAATTCCTTCAAGTTGTGATTTAATTAGTTGGAAGGATAATTCCATGCACTGGATGTTAAATATCTGCAAGTATAAAATGAGACTACAAACCATTCTGTCTTCATAGATGTATTTTTAGTTATTAGACATCTCATATTCCAAAGGCCTTCTCAGAAGCACACAAATAAATTGATAGTCACTTTACATTCAGTTTGGAGGGTCAGGGAGTAGAATTTTATGGAAAAGGTTATTCAAAAAGTCTGTTTTCCCTGGATTTATTTGTTTGTGAGGACAAAGAGAGAAGCTTGCAATTTATATTTCTATTGAGCAATGAATGACCTAGCTGTAAAGAGAGATTTTACTTATTTATGAAGAATAATTATTTGCCGGCGTGAAGGAAGAAAGCATTCTAATGAAGGCATACATTTTAAAGCTTGAGGTGGAGGAGAAGAAACAAAAGTTGGCAAAATTTAAACTATTTACACTTAGATGATTTAGTATGAAGGAGATAAAACATTCCTCAAACTAGTACAGCACTAAGGGTAGAAGTGAGTTGCAATTTATAATAACGTTTTATATGCTGCATCGTAACTCTTGAAATTCAAGCTTCTAAATCAGGAGTCATCTTATCAGGGTAAGATCTCATCAGTATCCAGACATTTTTAAGGCTATAAAGTTGTTCATAATTTATACATATGAATATAGTACATGTGCAAGAAAACTTCAGCTATCTGGAATTTAAAGGAAATTATTTTGGATAAAAGAGGGCCTATTCTTTAATCATCAAACTTTTTCTTTTTTATTTAAATCATTTTGGAAAGACTTTTTTGTGGGGAAGATAATTGAGCCTTTTCTTTATGACTTAGGAGCATCATTATGTATGCATTTCATTACCATGAAAATAATATGGTGTGATGTCCTCAGGGACCATTGGACGATGAGCGCTGCTTTGACTGTATACCAAATTGGCCCAGATTATAGTGCATTTTGAGGATTTCTTTTCCTGTTGTTTATCCCTCCCCCTTCACCTCCCCCATTCCTCTCTTACTGTCAGCCATAACTCCTCTCTGCCATTAGCATTTCTGGATTTCCCTTTTAATCTGGGGCTTCAGAAACGTGTTTAGCTTGGACACCTAAGTTTGTTGGAATTACATATTAAACTAAGCGTGAAAGAAATCTGATAGAGGACAAAAGGGCTCCTGTGTGAATAAAGTAGTTAGACTTTGTGATACCACTTTTGACTCTGCAGAGGCATTTTTCACAGTTGATCTCATTTGCATTTTGGATGAATAAAATATCTTTACAGAAGGTACAGGGACACTCTGTGTAATAAGCCAGCTATTCTACCCGTGTGTGTGTGTGCGCGCGTGCACGCGCGCGCACGTGTGCACCTAGCACTTATCTAGCTGTACAATATATTTATGTGCGGTTCCCCGCCCTGTAATACCTACTACCTCAAAAAGAAACGCTCCTCCCAACTATGCTTTTTGAGAACTAGGGAAAACGATCTTACCACTTCTCCAGTCTTCTTTGCAGCCCTTGTTCCTGAAAATATTTTAGCCTATGTTTGGTACACTGACTTTGTAAATGAAATCTTTGAGGGGTCTGCAAAAATCTGTCAGGACACAACCCGCCCCCCGCCGCCACCAGTTTTAAGTAATTAAAGCTAGATGCTCCAAACCTGAAACTCACAGAAAATTATTATAAAATCCCCAAACTGATTTTCTTTTTCTAACTAAATTTCTTAGTGCAGTTCTGCTGCTTGGCTTGCCCTCTTGACTAAAATAAGTTTACCAGCATCTCTCCATAATGATACTTATCTTTACAAAGATAAATATGGCCATATTTCTCAAAAATTCAGATTAAGAATGTAGGTTACTGGGATTTATGAAGACTATTTTTCTTTTCAAATATTTGATCAGTATCATGGAATGTAGTTAGACACCTTGGAAAGCCATTAAATAGAAATACATCATGATTTTTAAGGGAAGAAAGGCAAACTCAGAACAGTGTCTGTTAGACGATTCACCCATGTACCCAACTGACCATTGGGGGCCAAGGAGGCTGATTTTTATGTTTAAAATGAATCCATCCTAGATTAACCATGTCACGTCCCCTTAGCCACAGGCGTATGAATCTCAGGGTAGACAGCTGTTTGGATGTCCCACACTGGGACTGCTGCCCTCAACAAACGCTTCTGATTCTCCTACATGGTCACTTGGCAGCATCCATGTGCACCCATATGGCTGGATGGCATCATGCCTATTTACAAGCCAGTCGAATTGTTTCACCAGGACCCAGGTGCCAAGCAAACATGGGTTTGGTCTCACTGCCTACTGAACTATGTGGCTTCTTTCTCAGAAACAAGTCTTTTCTTGCTAATGACCTCCAGGTTTCTAGCAATATGTTTGTTGGCATTGTGTTGCTTTCTCTACCACTTGGACACTTTGTCTGGAAAGATAACGAAGGAAAGAAGAATGATATCTCTTGCAATGACTAAGCAGACAGTACCCAAAACAGCAACAGACACATTTGGCCTGTCACCTGTGGCCTCAGTATCACTCAATTCCCATTGAAGTCCTTTGTAGTCCTGCTTGAAGACTGAATGGAGCATTTGTGTACATTCCATGACAGTGAGACTGGTCATTTAACTTTGGTTTTTTAAATGGCTTCACTAAAGTAGGGATAATAGCTTTCATATAAGGAAATGATGCAAAGAAATTATACCTTTGCCCTGGAATTAGCGAACAGATATTTAATATTTTTCTACTTTTGCTCTAACTAGTTGATTGTTGTATACCACTTGAGTTTATAAAACATTTTGACCTACATTGCTTTAGTTAGTCCTCATGTAAACTTTATGAAATAGGTAGGTCAAGTATTACTATTCATTTTACTTTACAAATATGGGAATAATAATGAATTGTTCATTTTACTTACAAATATGGGCTAAGAACAGTATTGTGACTTACACAAGGCTGTCCAACTTTAAGTGGCAGAGCCAAGACTCAAACCCAGACTTTTTCTGGGAGTCTATTACCTTTAGTATTGAAAAGTCCTTGAGAAAAAAAAAAAAGAAAAATGATTGAGAGAGTATGTTCTTCAGGATGGATTCAATCTCATTTCATTTTTAAGGAAAGCCTCCAAATAGTTAAGATGTTGATTGGAAAATATATATTAACTTTCTCATTATAAGTGACTTTAATAGAAAATATCCCCTACAGCTGCCATTGTAATTTATTGCTTTTATTTTCTCTTTTGACTTGCTTCCTGAGTAATATTTTGGGTCATTTTCATGGCAACAGCCTTGTTTCAGTTGTTTGTTTTTGTTAGGAGGTCAAAGAATTTCATTTGCCTCAAAGGAAGAAAATTTTTCAGGATTCCAGAAACCCATACTACCATACTCCTCTCGACGTGACATAAAACTTCAAATCTGCATCTCTTCTAGTTAATACCCATTGATGAACACTGGCGTGGCTTTCATTGTATTGAAACAATTGAACATCAGAAAAGTTACAGGTAAAGGAGTTTTGAAGGACGTATAGCCTAATTTGACTGTTGTTATTCGCCTTCTTTTTTTTAGTAAGCCCACATGTCAAAATTCTCCACTGAAAAATTTCAAATCAGAAGTGTAATGTAAATGGGGAAAAAAACTTTTGTAACCAGGGAGATGACAAGGTAAAGTTTTAATGTTGAGTAGAAATAAGAATGAAGTGAAGAGTTGACTTGTCATTGAGTCATTGTTTGACATCTGAATATTTGGAAATACTTAGCAAGTAGGTATAGCAAGTTCACTTTGTCTTTTTATAATATAAATACCCCTCTGTTTCACTCTTACCCATAATGGTTTTAATATGAAAAAGGCTTTTTTCACTTTTAAGACCTTATTGGAGTATATTTTACATACTATACCATTCACCCACTGTAAGTTGGATAATTTGTAGTAAACTTAAAGGGGTGTGACCATCACAACAATCCAGTTTTAAAAGACTTTTTCCATCATCATGAAGCTCACGGACACTTGTAGTCAGTCCTGCTCCCACCCTAACTCCAGGCAAATACCAGACACTTTCTGTTTCTCTACATTTCTACCTTTTCTAAAGATTGCCTGTAAGTGTAATCATAAAATATGTAGTCTTCTGTGCCCAGCTTCTTTCACTTAGTATAATGTTCTTGAGTCTATTTCAAATTTTATGTGTGTGTAGTTGGTTCTTTTTTATTGCTGAGTAGTAGTTTATTGCATGCATGTACCACATATTATTTACTTATTCACCAGTTGATAGACATTTAGGTTGTTTCCAATTTTTGCTATTTTGAGTAATGCTACCATGAACATTTATGTACAAGTCTTTGTATGGAATTATGTTCTCATTTCTTTTGAATAGATAAATAGTAGCAGAATTTCTGAGTGTTAAGGCAAATGCATGTTTGATTTTTAAAGAAAATGCAAAAGTTGTTTTCCAAAGTAGTAATTGGATTGGACCATTTTACATTCCCACCAGCAACATATGACAGTTCCAGCTTTTTTATTTTCATTACAGCCAGTTCTAATTTTTTTTGATTGTATAGTGGTATCTCGTTGTGATTTTAATTTGTATTTCTGTTTTAGTTTTCTGTTTCTGTGTAACAAATTACCACACACTTAGCAACTTGAAAACAACATATTACATTTTAATCCCCAGTATCTGTGGGTCAGGAGTCTAAATATAGGTTCATCGAGTTTACAGTTGAGAATCTCACTGGCTGAAATCAAAGTGTTGGCTTAGACCATGATTTTATTTGAGACTTGAGGTCCTTTTCCAAATTCACTGGTTGCTGGGAGAATTCAGCTTCTTGAAGTTGTAGGGCTGAAGTCCCCATTTTCTTGCTGACTACCCACTGGGAACCACTCTTAACGTCCAGGGTAAAAGGGGGTCCTTGCCACATGGCCCACTCCAGAGGCAGCTTACAACATGGTTGTTTGCTTTTCAAGGCCAGCAGAAGAATCCCTCTCACTTTGAATCTTTGTTTCAGGGAAGACTGACTGATTATGTCAAGCCCACCCAGGATAGTTTCTCTTTCGATTAACTCAAAGTTAACTGATTGGGGACCTTTGTTCCATCCACAGAATCCCTTCACCTTTACTGTATTATTCACCCTAATCATGGGTGTGAAACTCTATCACATTCACAAGTAGTGTCCATACTGAAGGGATGGGATGTACAGCACATATATACCAGGCAGCAAGAATTTTGAGAGCTATTTTAGGATTATGCCTACCTCTGTTTCCTTAACAGCATCTTGCCTGTAATCATTAGCCATTCCTATGTCCTTTGAAACCCTATTAAAATATTTTGCCCATTTTTTACTGGGTGGTTTTCTTCTTACTGACTTATAAAAAGGTCTTTATATATTTAGGACATAAGTCCTTTATCACACTCATGATTTGCAAATACTCTCTTCTTTCATTCTGTGACTTGTCTGTTCATTTTCTTAATGGTGTCTTTTGACAAGACAAGGGTTTGTTCATTTTGAGGACATCCAGTGTATCATAATTTTTAGTAGATCATACTTTGAGTGTCATAGCTGAGAAATCTTTATCTAACCTGAAGTAAAAAACATCTTACGTTTTCTAGTATTTTATAGATTTCATAGACTGTAGATCTGATACATTTTGAGTTAAGTTTTGTGCAAAGTATGAGAGTATCTATGTTATTTTATCGAGGCATGTATATATATTCCATTGTTATGGAAACTTTTGTTGAAAAGACTATATTTTTCCTCTCAAATTACCTTGGCATTTTTGTTGAAAATCAACATTTTGTTGAAATTGAGCATAGATGTAAGGGTTTACTTGGGCTCTCGGCTGTTCCATTGATCAATGTGTTTATCCTTATGCCAATACCACATTGTCTTGATTTCTGTAGCTTTAAGTTTTGAGGTCAGGTGATATTAGTCCCACAACTTTGTTTCTCTTTTTTTTTAATTGCTTTAGCAATTGTAGCTCATTTGCATTTTCATATGAATTTTAAGATCAAGTTGTTAGTTTCTATGAAAAAGCTTGTTGCATTTTTAAATTCCATTGAGATCAATTTGAGCACAATTGCTGTCCTAACAATACTGAGTGACCCAACCTATGTATATAGCCTATAACTCCATTTATTTAAATCTTCTTTAATATCTATAAGCAATGGCTTATAGTTCTTAGTGTACATACAGGCATTGAACTTTTTCTGTTAAATGTATTCCCAAGCGGTTCATTCTTTTTGATGTCTATTGGGAATGGAATTGTTTTCTTAATTTAAAATATTGGATAAGATTTCAAAATATATACTTGATTTTTATATATAGATCTTTTATCCTGAAACCTTGTTTAACTTGTCTATTATTTCTAAAATTATTTTCTAGGTTTTTTATATTTTACATAAAGGATTATGTCATCTATGAATAAACACAGTTTTAACTATTCCTTTCTAACTTCAATGGCTTTAATGTCTTTTTTTTTTTTTTTTTTTCTGCCTTACTGCACTGGTTAGAACCTCTAGCATAGTGTTAAAGAGCCCTGTAAAAAGCAAGCTTTATAAGTTAGGGTGTAGCTTCAATATAAAACTTGAATCAAACCTGGTAAGTGTATTTGCTTCTTAGATGTAAATGACTCTTCTGAATAGGTATACTAAAAACTATTTTTTTCCTAAGAGCCATCTTTTTTTTTTTCCTTTTTAAGAATTGTGATAAATTTGGTTTTTGTATAGACAGTTCAATATGCAGGGCTTAGGGGGTTGGTGGAGAGTTCCTTTTAAGTCTTTGCCAAGATACCTATGATTCCCAGTTCTTGGGTATCTTTATCGATACCAGGTAACATCTTTAGAATGTTACCAATTCTTTTAGGCATGTTTTGGTGTACTACTTATTATAGCTTATACTCAAATATGCCATGTTTTTCTTTCAAATCTTTTTTTCTTTCTTTCTTTCTTTCCCCGCCCCCCCCCCCCCAAGGAAGAAACAGAAAGCACACTGGCCTGAAAGTGGGAAGACTTGGAATCTAGTTGCTGGATAGCAGTTAGATTTCTGGCAAATCTCTTGTCTTCTCTGAACTTTTATTTTTCTTCTGTATTAGTAAGATAATCGATTGAGTCTTACATTATAAGCTCAGTAGTATTTTGTGCTTTAATATTTTATGGTTCTGAGGAGATACTATGCATCTTAAGCAAAATAAGATTAATTTTATTTACATTTTTTTTATTCTTTTAAAGTTTATTTATTTTGAGAGAGATAGAGCAAGCGGGGAGGGGCAGAGAGAGATAAAGGGAGAGAGAGAGAAGAATCCTAGGCACGCTCTACACCATCAGCACAGAGCCCAATGCGGGGCTTGAACCCATGAACTGCAGATCATGTCCTGAGCCAAAGTCGGAAGCTTAACTGACTAAGCCACCCAGGTGCCCCAAAAGATTTTTTTTATTTCAAATTTGTTTTCTATTAAGGAATCGAAAAGTCTCCAACTCATGTACAGTCACAGAAGATACCTACGTTAAAACAAAAATTCTTCTCAAAGGGCATGGTTATGAAATAGGCAAATTTAGGATGAACATGAGACCTTCTGAAAAATTGCATATTTTGAAGCTCATACACCTTTTGTCATTTCTTTTAAGATACAAACTATATTATTGTAGGAATCTTCAAGGAAGGCCCTCCAAATTATTTTGCTTAGTGATATTGTATGGCATCAGTGATGTAGAATTTTGTTTTCATTATATTGTGTTGGCCTAACATAATTTAACTGTGTAACTAAACATGTGATAACATATGCCATAAAGTTTTCTGCTAGTCTACCACTTATTTATTATTGTTACACCAAATTCATTATCATCATAGTGATGAATCTGAATATGGTACATGATTGCATTTGAACCTGATTCATATTGACCTTTCAACTGAAGGCAGTATGTTGTCTCATTTAAGACCACAATTATTAGACCTTAAGCTACTGAAGGCGATGGTTTTTATTTCCATGGGGCTGGAAAGGCACTGGGGCAAAGCACAGTACAGCAATATCAGCTTAGAGTGTTTAGCAGTAGCTCAGCTTTTTCAAAGCCTCTTTTTTTTTTTTTCAAGAGATGCTAAAAGGGTGTTCAAAAAAGATGAAAGCTACATGATTAAAATGAAGCACGCTATAATGTTTAACTGGCAGTTTATGCTACATAGTCTATATACTCTGGTCTAATCATCTTGTATTGTGTCTGACTAGTTTATAGTGGTTGAAAGTTTCTTGGCCAGAAAGGACCTTGTAAAATTAGTTCTTATTAGAAAAAGCATGGATGGCTGCAAAATTTGGAGACAGGCTGATTTTAGTCCTGTCAAATGACATAAATAATCAGCAGGAAGGTTTTGGTTTAATGAAGAGAAAAAAAAAAAATCAAGTGGTGTTTGTGTTTAGAATTTCCTAAAAGATAGAATTCTCATCAAACTAACATTTCAGTTCTTTCTCTAGATTTGTCCCTGAGCCCATGTTTCAAGAAAATCTAATAGGTGTTTGTGTGTGTATTTCAGAATTTAAAGTTAACATATGACAGATAAAATGATAAAATACAAACATAATACCTTGGGGTAGTCAAATGAAATAAGGATATAAGATGCTGTTCTAGGATATCAGGATGCAATATGTGAATTCCTAATACCTTATGAGCCAGAGACATAAAGCTTAATTATTTACCATCCATCCTGTAGTTGCAAGTTTGTGGGTTTTGGGGGTTGACGGCAGTTTGAAGCTTTACTTAATTTTTGTTCTTTTGGTATTACCTGTGATGTCCATTTCTTAAGTGAGAAAGCATCTAGTTACTTGATTTATGGCCATCTGAACAGAATAAAGAATTTATATCAGAATAGTTTTTTGGTGTCTTTTTAATGTGTCAGGTTTGTTTAGCTTCTTTCAACTTGGGCAGGAATAGTATTTTACTTGCATTGTGTGAAGTTAAGCATTTGACGTTTTGTTAATTTACCAATTATTAGGACTGCCCACTACTGCTTGAGTGTTATATGTAGGTTAAAAGATAAAATCTGAAAGTACCTGAATACATTGTTTCAGGGAAAGTGACAAAACCATCATTTTTTTAAGGTTTCCCAAATTTGTAATCCTAAAACCCAAACCTTGCCTGATCAGTTCTGTAAAATTCCATTTTGGCATGTTAATGGGTTAACTCCACAGATGTAGTGTGGCTAGGTATGATTTCTTAGATCATTTATCTGAATGATGGTTAAGCTGTTAGCTCAAGGGACTTGTGAAAGGAACCTAGAAATAATTAGAGCAGAGAGGAGATTGTTTTATTTTTGTGATCTTAAGTAAAAATGTTGGTTCCTTCTAGTGAGAGCGCCACATTGCTATCACCACTGATCTTAGAATAAAACAAAAAAATACACAAATCTTCCAAGATATTTCATTTCTCATCTGCTTTGATCTCCACTTTCAGCTGAGGGATGTGTAGTTTTCCTGTGCCAAACTCTACTTGAGCAGGAAAAATTTTCTTTGACCTATAAATTGCAAGCATGTGTTACTTACAATTAATCTTTATAAGCTAGTGAAAAGAAATTTAGTGGCTTTTATAGTTTGACAGTTTTAAAAACAAATTATCTGTGAGTAGATCAACTTTTGAAATTAGGAAAAAACCACATGTAATCTCAAAATTGTACATTTTAGTGGCACCTGCTAAGTATCAGGTGTTTATAACTGGGCCATAAAAATTCATTCCAGTCTAGAATCTAAAGTCTCAGCCCGGAAGGAATATGGAAAAAATTTTGGCTAAAATGATTTATTTTTTGTTCTATAATCTAAGAGCTACAGAAATAGAAGGCTTAAGGTCTTGGGCATGATTTTATGAAAAAACTTTAAAGGGAGGCCATTTGTCCACGCTATGGGCCAGTGCCCCTATAAATTAAAGAGAGGGAAGTGGAAAGGAAAGGAGAAATCGAAATAGGTGGTAGGGGGATCTTGACTGTTAATGGGAATGGCTGCTTTATCACAAGCTTTTTGGGTGGATACATGTTGAATTACAAAACACGGTGTATGCCCATATTGTAAGCCTGGCAGGTCGGAAGGGGTTCATGGCTACCCTGGTTTCTGTAGGTTTCTTATCTCCAGTTCTACTTCTGTCACCCTGCATCTTACTGATCTGAGGAAAATTCCAGATAGCACAGTTTTGCCTATAAAAGCTAGGAAATTATTCTGGAGAGACGAGAAGGGCTTATTTAAAGCAGTCGTCATTAGTTTTGTCTTGGCTACTTGAGAATCAGTACAAGCAGTCTCAAGTCCTCTTAAGCATAGTTTATCTCCAGGGCTCTATTTTTATTTCAGGCATCTTTTCTGTTTTATAAGCATCTTGGCACCATCCCTTGTGCCATCATGATGCCCTGGGAGACAAGATTTTCCTTTTTCCTTTTTCCCCTGATCTCCTGCCCAGCTGCTGAAACTTCTCCCAACTTCCTATCTTGTCTCTCAGTGAAGGTGGCAGGAAAAAAATCTGGTCAATAAACATTTGCTAAAAGGCTAAACAGAGAGCTTTAGTATCTCTCAAATGGCCTTATAAGGATAATATGTCCAGGGAATTCTAAAGAAATTTTTAAGGGCAGATAGTTCAAATCCTCAGGGAGAAGCAGAGGTAGAAAAGAGTTTGGAGGCAGGATGTATGGATGCCTTCTGTGCTTGGAGGTTCCCTAAACTATAGTTCAAGCAGGATTACTCGTTGAACCACCCAGAAATATAGGGGGATATGGGTTAGAGGCAAGGTTCCTCATGCCTACCAGTTGAGAGATACTAGTGTTCTCTACATCACTGGGAGTAGAATATGTGTGGCCCTGTTTTCAGTTAACCTTTGTGTCCATAGCTGGAGCAGTGTCTCAGATACCTGCCAACACCGCATTTGGGTAGGTTACCTGTTGTGAAGCTCTTCTGGACCAGCCTCTCCATGTGCCAACCTGTTTTTTGTTTTTTTTTTTAATTTTGCTGGCCTTCCGCAGGTCAGCTTTGACATCTCAAGGGTGGTATTGCAGAATGTGAATTTCAATGCAAGAAGCATGTGTGGTTTTAATGAAGTGTTTGCACTTACATATTAACACACTCATTTTATAAATTGGGCTGACATTTCCATTGTTGCCTCCTTGTATTATCGCTTTGTTGCATGCTTTAATAATTTTTATAAAGTTTATTGCCCCCTGCTGCTCAATATCTTCATATGCTGTGTGTTGTTCTTTACATCCTGCTGGGGTGCAGTTTAATGAATTATTTTTCAATGAGAATGATATGATTTTTACAGCCTGCCCACAGAGATAGTGATTTTATAATATAGTATTTGTTTGATTCTGTGCCCTTGCCCATTTTTTTTTTAGCCTACACATGTCACCATTACTTGCATCTGAGTGTTGCAAGGCACCGACTGTCCAAGCTTGATGCCATGCGTGTAATGGTCTCTTTTATTGCATGTTTAATTCTTTATCTCTTCTAATCTTCACCCTGAATCTCTGTCTTCATTTCCATCTCAGACAGTTTGGCTTTTATGCCAACATCTGTACATTTGCTTTGCATTGAAATTCCAAGAATAACATCTTTGCTGCTAGTGGTCTCTCTCGCTCAGTAATTGAACCCACACATTCCTAGGATGTGTTATGTGGGGTGATTTAGCAACTTTAGGTTTTTGTCAAACTCAGGCTTAGTTGAAACTATAGAAATGAGTTAGGGTTTATTTTGTGGGCACTGCTGCTTTATTTTCTTCCCTTTGTGCCCAGTCTTAACACCTACAACTCTTTTTTCCCTGATCTGGTTGAACTGTAGAGATTCTCCTTTCTATTTCCAGAAAAGCAGTTAATATTTAAGCACTGCCACTTCTACTCTCCGCCATGCCTTTGAGTTTAATCTTCATCCCCTGTGTGCTTTGCCTGTACACATCACTACCACCCCTTTCTGTCCCCCACACAAGGTATTCCTCTAGTGTTAGCCTAGATTAATTACTGTAGGCATTCATGACAAGGGATGTCTCAAGCTTGGAACATAAAATGAAAAACTTAAAAAGTCCCAATATTGAGGGATACTTCTCAATATTGACCATGCAAGGTCTTGTCTGGGGTTTAAATACAGAATTTACCAAGGGTGTCAGTTAAAATGTGTTAACTGCACAGAGTATGCAACCATTAGTTGGCTAATCAGTAACAGAATTTAGTTATTTGTTGGTAAGAGAACTCTCTTTTGGGTAGATGGGTAGGTACAGCACTGGCTCAGCAAGGTCAGCCAGGACCCAGATTTGTTCTGTTTTGCTGCTCTGCCATCCTCAATGAATTGCCTTTTCCACTCAAGACTTGTCACATCACGTCATGGTGGGAAAGTGATTGTTGGATCTCCAAGCATTGGTCCCTATGTAACAGCTTCGAGGTAATATGAAGTGTGAAATATTTCCCAGAAGCATCATAGGGGAGTTCCCTTTGTGTCTTATTGGGCAGAATTGCGTCCTGGTCCCATGCTTGAAGTGATCACAGAGATGGGAGAATTGGTTTTAAGACAGTTATTACTCATTTCCTAGAAGTGGGAACATTATCTGCCCAAGAAAATCAGGATTATATTGCAAATAAGAAGGACTAGCTCAACAGACATGGTTCATTTTGGATGGGCAACATGTTTGTTTACTTAACCAGTGATTGGACGTTGTTGGATAAAAATTAAATATAGGCTTGTGTGAAATTGCCCTCTAATTCTCAATGTAAGTAGTGAATGTGGAACTTATTTCTTCATTTTAGAGCCATCAAGTTCCATGTGTGAAATTATTCTATATTCCTATAGAACATACTCTATTTGCAACCATTTACTTTACAACTAAGCAAATTTCTTTTTCAACACAGCGACATGCATATTTTGGCATTTTGAGAATATATGATAATAGGTACGGCGTAACCAATGCTGAGCTTTTAGTTGGGTTCCATTTGCTGCAACCCTAATGCAGAAGACTGTAATCCCTATGAAAGTAGGGGCCTCATCTCTTTTTGTTCCTAATAATTTCCTTGATGCCGAGTCCCTGGAATATAGTGGGTGATCAATACATTACTTACTGAATAAATGAACCTCAGGCATGAGTGAATGACATTTTTGAACTTCTGTTACTTGCTCAGATAATAAAATGCTGTGTGCTAGGGTGAAACTTAACATTCGAATCAAATAATAAAGCAGGTTTCTTTGTCCGCCTTGATCTCCCTGTATAGTTAAGAGGATTTAGTTGCTTAGAGTTTCATCAGATCCTTTTCATAAGTCAATAAGCAACTCCCTTCCGCTTCCCTGGGCCAGCCCATTGCATAGTTAATGCCATCATGAAATACCAGAAGGAGAGAAGGAAGGCACAGTTTTAATGTTACTCATGTGTGACACTACAGAGTCAAATGTCACCCTGCCTCCTACTCCTTGATCTCCAAGGGAAAGGGAGGGTGCTGAGAATAGTAAAGGGCAACAGTCAATAGTGAAAGGAATGGAAAGGAATTTAGTGTAAGCTCTGATGTGCCTTTTTCTCTCCTTCCTTTTCACTTGGCCAGGTAGTTAAGGGAAATGTTAACGGCAGGCATGTGACAAAGGGATATGTTCCAGAATATTGATATTTTCCCAAAGGAGCACAAACAGTAACTAATTCGTTCTGGAAGAACATGCATCAAGCTGAAACAAATGTAAACTTGAGCCTATGCAAAACTCTATTCTAAACTTAGCTTTTACCTAATGAAACTTGCCCTAAAAGTTATGAACCGCCTAAGAGAGGCAAGGGGATGAATCTGGTTTCAAGGGCATAAACACTGAATTGCCATTTGTACTGATTTTCAGATGCAATTTAAAAATTAATCCAGAATGTTCAGGTCATGGGTATTATGAAAGCTTTTTATTGTAATCCTAGACAAAACTTTATTATGCCATAAAGAAGTCAGGAGTCTTTAGTGAAAATTGTAGTTGACAGGAAAATAAAGTCGATTCCACTTAAAGCTAAAAGGTATAGTAGGTCAGGAGATGCTTATATGTATCTTTTACTTTAGAGTGCATTTATAGCTCATGAAAGGAAGTAGATTGATATTCTCAAAGTGAACTTCTTTCGCTTGTGTTCACAAAACCTGAGCTAGCCAGGTGGAAGGACGTTGAATTAAGCCTTTATTACTCTGCCTGGGGCACACGAGCTTGTGTGAGCAGCCCAAGGATGAATGTGCAGCTCCAGAGCCACGCGCCCTCTGCTGAGACCACAAATTTCCCTCCCTTAGTTTCTACATCTCAGCTAAGTACTTAAATAAAAATATCTTGAATGCTACCATTTCTTGGAATCTCATTTCATTCTTCACTAGCCATTCTCAGTGGCTGGAAATTAAACATTATCATCATCACATATTAATAGACTCTGGGGTACCTTGAAATGTTGATTCAGGGTTAGGAGCATTTCATCTGTGATCTTTGCCCTCAAGGAAATTATGATTTATGAGAAAGATTTGTAAACATAAATTCTCAGTGTTCAGTTTATAATGCCAGTGTATTCCTTTCAGGAAAAAAAAAAATAGTGTGAATGGAGATTAGCCTCCTAGCTGGGTCCTCAGAGTGAGTTTACCCATAATGGAACCCAGCGATAAAACTGACCATCCTTTCATGCCTTACAGGTCCTGGGAGCAGCTTTGCTTGTGCCTGGGAGCATTAGCGTGGTGCTGGGCAACATTTTGAAATAGGTCAGAACTGTTGGGAATACCTTTCTATCAGTATTGCTGATGTCTGCTTCACCTGCTAGTAAGGTTTCCTCAGACCTGTGGTACCCAGTCCTCCTGAGGTTATTCTGTGTCCACTACCCTAAGTCCACCATTTGGGGAAAAGAGAGGTACAGTAACCTCCTTACCTTGCAAGAGCGCCATTGTTGAGAAACTTTTATTTGTTTGTTTTTGTTTTCTTGTAGGTTGTGTGTGTGTGTGTGTGTGTGTGTGTGTGTTGTTTTTTTACATTATCAAAATCCCAGCTCTCTTAGTACAGCTCAGTTCCTCTAGGGATTAAGGGAAAAGCAAACCGGTGGCATCAATGCACACTACTGTGTGAATTATTAATAGTCTTTTTACCTACTCAAAAGAGTCACTTTCTAAGCAAGTATGTTTGTTAAATCAGACAACTCTCTAACCAGAGTTACTTACTTTATTCCAGACACTGTAGCAGAAAAGAAAAAAAAAAGCCCAAAATATTTCTTAAATGTTTTTAGAAGACTGCTCAAAAATATTAACTGGCACTGTGGGTTATAAATGAGGACAGTCATATCCCAAATTAAAATGTAGGCACAAACACGCACAAGAAAACTCTAAACAAGGTATAAAGTGAAAGCTAGAAGAACAGTATGGAATAGGGTGTAGGGGCTAAGAGCAGAACAAGATGTCTTCCAACTGTCCATTGAAGGAAGGCTGCGTGGGTGAGGCATGTGGATAAGGCTGGAATGACAGGGTCTGTATAAGCTGAGGTAAGGGTGATAGTCTAGGGTGGGTCAAGACAATAGTATTCAGCAAGAGCCCTGCCGTGCTGTCCTCCAGGGAGGTCCCTATTTCTCAAGAGGTGTTCTGCTGTGGAAAGAGGCTTGGAAATCAACACCTGAGTACCTTGCGCTTTTTGTACATGAATTCTCTTCTCAACCCTCTGAGGAGGCATCTTAGGAGGAAATCAAGGGTCAGCAAAATCAAGTCACTTGCCTGAAATTCTATAGTTGGTGAATAGCAAGACAGTGATTATGATCGTGATCTGCCTGATGTTAGAGCAGCCATGTTCTTATCATTGTGAAGCTTTTCCCTACTTATCCCCTGTGGGGACTCGGCCCAGCAGCCACAAGGGAGGGATGGGGCAGTCATGAATACGTGTAAGTTGAGAATTGTCTGCATGGGTATGGATATACTTACTTAAATTCTGTGCAAATCGAGAAGACTTACTAAAATGTTACTTTTCACAGAAATAATGTCATAATTTACCAAACCTTCTAAAGCAGGGAAGCAGCACTAGAAACCCTCATTTTGAAACCAGTGGTACAAAGGACTTATTTTTAACCATTTTGAGTTCATTCAGAAACCAGGAAGGGTGCCCAGGTGGCTCAGTCAGTTAAGGTCCAACTCTGGATTTCACCTCAGGTCATGATCTCACAGTCTTGAGATCGAGCCTTGCATTGAGCTCTGTGCTGAGTGGGGAGTCTGCTTGAGATTCTTTTTCTCCCCTCCCCTGCTCTCTCTCTCTCTCTCTCTCAATTAAAAAAAAGTGATTTGTCTAGCAGAATTATTCATTTTTTTTGAAAATGTGTCTAGTCTGTTTTTTTAAGACCTTTTCTGTAAAAGGCATCACAATTCTGCTGCAGGAATACCTCCATTCACATGGTGGTTCCAGCATTTCCAGTCATTCCGAGAGCCCAGTGGTCATGTCAAGGTCTGGAGGTACCCTTCATGTCCATCTCTTCAGTTGTACAATAACCTTCATCTTACATCACATTATAAAAGTTTATTTTGTCTTTAAGGATAAGCATGCTTTCTGTTTTAGACAGAAGTAGCCCAGATTACAGTTGACATTTGAACAGCATGGGTTTGAACTTCACAGATCCACTTATACACAGAATTTTTCCGATAAATACGGTGCAATACTGTAAATGTATTTTATCGTTATGCTTTTCTTAATATTTTCTTTTGTCTAGTTTACTTTATTGTAAGAATACAGTGTATAATCCATGTAACATACATAATATGTATGAGTCAACTGCTGATGTTATCAGTAAGGCTTCAGATCAACTGTAGGCTGTTAAATTTGGGGGGAGTCAGAAGTTACGGATATATGTTCAACTCAACTGCATGGGGGTCAGCACCCCCAGCCCCTATGCTCTTTAACAGTCCACAGTATTTTGTTGGGAGAGAGGGACTATATAGTGACACTGTTTGATGTCACTTAAGTGCCTTCAGTTGGAGTGTGATCCCAGCTCACTCCCATTCCTTCTGACCTGAGTTTTCAGTTGGGCACTGCCCAGGTTCATGGTGCTTCCTCTGCCCCTCTCGTGGCCCGTTAGTACTTCCTTTAAGAGTGACTGTCAGAAATTTAAAAAATCAAAACTTGGGAGAATTTTGTTGAGGAAGGAGATTAGAAGCATGTTTTTAGTAATAAGCAATGTGGGGATCATCCATGGCTTTCTTGATTGAGGCTATCTCTATGCTATTGTGATTAGGGGGATTTGTGTGCATTTTAATTGTTGGTAGGGATTTTATAGTTAAAAATAGAACTTTCCTGTACTTTTTTAGCTTATTTGTATTGTTAACCATTTTTATTCAGGAATGGAAATAGGATAGGGCCCTGAATGCAAACTACTAAAAGACAGTTAGAATCAAATTTTTTTTAATTTTTTTAAAAATTTATTTATTTTTGAGAAACAGAGTGAGACAAAGCATGGGTGGGGGAGGGGCAGAGAGAGAAGGAGACACAGAATCTGAAGCAGGCTCCAGGCTCTGAGCAAGCGGTCAGCACAGAGCCTGACGCTGGGCTCGAACCCACAAACTGTGAAATCATAACCTAAGCCGAAGTCAGACGCTCAACCAACTAAGCCACCCAGGCGCCCCTATAATCAAATATGTTTTATGATAGAATCGTTTTAATTACTTATGGAAAGTCAGTATATATAATCATATTTACAGACCCACATATTGTATTTAAGAAATTAACCAACTAACTGACCAATGCTCTGATCATCATGAGTATATTAACCAGTGAGATTTTTGTGCTCATTTCTGGGTGTCTCTCGTATTCACATTCCAAGTAGGAATTTTTCATCACTAACGAGGTTTGCAAACATCATTATAATTGTTCCTGCCCATCCCCCTTCTTTTGTCTTGTTTTTGGTTTGTTTGAAAAGAATAAATATTCTGAATGGTTACTTCTTTCCTTTTTCTGGCATCTGACAGTAAACTTAGTTATGCACAAATCATTATGAGTCACTTGCTGTTAGGCTCATTTCTGGCGAAATTGAATTTGTCCTTTTCTTTCACTGATGGGAATATCAGCTTATCGTGTTGGCTTCCTTCTCAAAGAGAGTGGGGATGCTAGTGGCGTAACTGGAGGGAATAACTTTATATCCTTTCATAAAGTCCCGGGGTGGAATTACTGAAGGACAGAAGATTTTTCCCTAGCAGGAGAGATACGTTTCTCCCTTGATACAGAAATCTCACACTCCAGGTCCTTTGACACATCACTGCCTGTTGGAGAGCATGGAGCCAGTGTTTACTGCTGGTTCTTGGGTGTTAAACAGCCCTCCACTGCTTTTATTGTACCATTAATTGCACTTAATGCAGCTGCATTTCTAGTACGCTTGGCTAGGCTCTGAAAATTAAGTAGAGGGTACTTTGTTATAAAATTCACTGTAATGAGCTCTGGTGGGACAGGGTCTGTTAAGTTTGAAATTACCTCGGGCCATTTCTAAAGGACTTCTTAAAATATTTCACATCTATAAAAGTTTGTAACTAGATAAATAGCCATGGAGTGTGTTAGACCGGGCAGAGGGAAATCCGCATTTCTCCTCCGTGCATCTTTGGAAAAAAAAAAAAAAAAGTGAACATTTTGAATATTTGAGAGCGGGGCTTAGGTTCTACATTTTCCTCTGCCTCCCCTATTCACTAAATTCCAACTTTTCAGCTGTCCTTAACGTAAGCTCAGCTTTAGCTATTTGCACTATAATTTATATATACAGACGTTGTCCTTTTTGGTTTCTGTTTTGTTTTTGAATCCAAATCATACACGGAACTAGAATAAATATAGGACCCCTCTCTGGGTGTACATAAATTGGTTCAAGAAGAGGTCACACCTCTAAGAACAAAAACACTGAAGAGACAGCTGTAACTATTAGCCAATTAGTCTAATGTTTCAACTATCAGCCAGGGCCTGAAACAGATTCCTGGTACCTGGCTAATAGATGCTTAAAATAACTTTAATTTCCCCAAGATTCCTAGGCTATGTGACTGACTGCTGTAATGCTTTGAGGCTAATAAAATTTCAGATGGACTAATTTACCGGGTAGCTTTACCAAAACATCCAAGTAATCCGTACATACTCATTAGAGACAGGTCCAGAACATACTCTCTGAGGACTGATTTGAGAAACCTCGCTGGGATCAGCCTCACTGAGCTTTAGATGCACTGGCACAAATCAGGTAGAGGATCTTCTATGGTTTTAGTGCAGCAATTTATCTGAGTTTTGTAGTTAAAGTTTGAGCATGAGGTAATTAGAGCCCTCCAAGCTTGAAATTCATGAACCTTATTCCCCCTTTAATAGACTCTACACAAGCTTGCCAAACTCACTGTTTGATAGTATATACGGAGGCTTTGTTAAAAGCCTCTGGTCAAAATGTAGTTTTAGAAATTTCCAAATCGGTTTTCTTTTCTATGTAGCTCTTACATGTGTAAACAGGGAAGACGGCCGCGTGTTATTAAGGAGGGTCAGTCAGCAGTCTGTTGTGCCCTTTGGAAATACTCACTAGTCAATAATCAAACACACGCAGCCAGGCAGCACCACACCTGCTGTCCAGATGGGTCTGACAACAAACACGACACGACCAATCAGGACTGAAGAATAGAGGAGGCTGAACGCCGTGGGTCTGTTTGGTTTCTTGCACTGTTTCTCCCTCCTGGCAAAAAAATGGAAGATAACCTTTATGCTGCTACCATTGTTGGAGCAGGCAGTGCTTGAGCGCACGTGTCTCTGCATTAAAAGCCGTAATTTAATCAAGTTTCCCAGTACCTACCTTGGATACATTTGTTAAGAAGTTGAGAATAGGCATATAGATTTTTAAGTATATATATGGCCACATACACACCTGCTTCTACAGGTACGTGCACATAGGTATTGGAACGCCCCATGCTAGCACATCACCTTTCCCATTTACTTTTCAACTTTTTTTTTTTTAACATTTATTCATTTTTGAGAGACAGAGCACAAGTGGAAGAGGGGCAGAGAGAGAGGGAGACACAGAATCCGAAGCAAGCTCCAGGCTCTGAGCTGTCAGCACAGAGCCCGATGCGGGGCTGGAACTCAGGAACCGTGAGATCGTGACCTGAGCCGAAGTCGGACACTTAACTAACTGAACCACTCAAGCACCCCACAGGCGTGTTGACTTTTATAAAAGTTTATTATGCTAAAAATAGACATTATGGCACTAAAGTTCAGCGACAGTCTTGAGGCTTTTCATGTATGCCAAAACGTTCTATCTCCAGTAACTGTTTTCATCATTCCTGTTTGTGAACAAAGCCACAACATGTGGTTTATTTAGCCAGAGATGCAGAGGTTTTTGTTTCTGGCTTTTTGATTTTCATGTGATTTCTAGACTACACATCTTTGAGAAAGGAAAGGGAGCTAACAGTTTATTACTACCTCAACTGTGTCCCATACTGTGTGAGGCACTTCACACACATCATCTCATTTAATGCTTAACCAACATGCTGGAATGGCTAGTGTTAACGTTCATCTTTTTGGTAACCATATTTCTCCGACATTTTGCTACCTGACTCAAGGTCACACACAACCTAGGAGGTAACAGATAAGTTCTATTTATATAATATCGCCTTACTGACTCTCTTTAATCTTCTTCATCAAAAGCATTTTACCAGCACCCATTTTTTTCTCAATATATGAAATTTATTGTCAAAATGGTTTCCATACAACACCCAGTGCTCATCCCAAAAGGTGCCCTCCTCAATACCCATCACCCACCCTCCCCTACCTCCCACCCCCCATCAACCCTCAGTTTGTTCTCAGTTTTTAAGAGTCTCTTATGCTTTGGCTCTCTCCCACTCTAACCTCTTTTTTTTTTTTTTCCTTCCCCTCCCCCATGGGTTTCTGTTAAGTTTCTCGGGATCCACATATGGTGGAGTGAAAACATATGGTATCTGTCTTTCTCTGTATGGCTTATTTCACTTAGCATCACACTCTCCAGTTCCATCCACGTTGCTACAAAGGGCCATATTTCGTTCTTTTTCATTGCCATGTAGTACTCCATTGAACCAGCACCCATTTTTATTTTGCTGCAGAGAGATTTTTAAAAACCCAGGTTGCATTAAGATTTATTTACTCCTTACTGTTGACTATGCTAGAAAATGGTCACAAATACTGATATTGAGCCCTTTCCACAACTCTTTGGACAAGGAATTGTTACCTCATTCTACAGATGGGGAAACCAAGGCCCGGATGTCACGTGTTTTACCCTTGTCGCCATGTGGTAAATGATATAGCTGAGACTAAAAGTAAGGCCTTTGTCCCAAACATTTATGCTCTTTCTACTAAACCATAACTGTCTGTCCATCTTTTTAAGTACTTGTAAATACTCAGATGAATAAAGACATGAAGACCCTTTGATGAGTATTACAGAGGCCAGAGCTAGACCCATGGTGAGATGCTACCTATGGAAGAGGTTCCTTCTAAAAGAGTAACATCAGTAAATGAGGTAAATACACTTCTGAAGACAGTACATGGAGCTTACTCTGTCTCTCAACCGTGGGTTCATTTATGAAGACAGAAGAGGAAATGGTAGCAATGACACAAATCAAAGTGAAGTGGGCCCAAGAAAATAAGCGACTGCATCGTCCTTGTCACATTCTGGAAGCCCCAAAGTGAGCTGTGTTCAAAGGGAAGAAGAGAGAGAAGCCAAGAGGAGTGAGTTCAAAGAGCCAAATGGACGTTTTCTATTTTCTGCTGAGTGCTGAGGGTGACGTTTGTTTCAACAATATTTTTGAAATTCCAGGAGACATGGTCTTTCTCCCTTGCCATATAGCTGTTTTCTGTAAGACACAATTCTTGAGAAACAAGGCTTTGTTCTCTCCTACACAGAGCACTTCTTGGTTTCTTGCTTTACTGGCTTAATCAAAACTCACTCAATAATGCAGAAGGAATATGAGGTCCTTCTTGGCCCTTTCAATTGTTTTTCCAACAAATAAAAGACACTTTTGTTTTCTCTGATTACTTAATATTCTTCTAGGTCACACCTAGGTATATTAATAATCTGTTGCAATAGTTGCCTATGGGTATTTGACAGATCTTGGCTGCAAGGAAGAATTATTTACTGCTCTTGTGATCGAAGAGTTATAGAGACTCCAAAAACAGCTCCAGGTAACTTCTCCATTTACAACATTTTAAACGTGAGAGATACAAGGAAAGAGAGACTGATAACCAAGTGGACCAAGAAAGAGCATCCTCTTTGATGAGTGAAATGAAGGACAGTGTTGGTAGTGTGAGGTGAGGGGAAGGCCTTAAAGTTGCCCTTTCTATAGCACATCGGCATCTCTGTAAGCCCATAGAGAGAGTTTCATGTTTTCATGAAATTAGGAAGGAAAGTCACTCCAGCAGGGGAGACCTGGATCTTAGGAAAGAATGCTTGATTTCCCAACTTACACAGTGGAGAGAAGGAAGAGTAAGACTGGTCTGAAACGATGAGCCTGAAAAGCAGCAGAATGGAGACTCCAGACCATACAGGGAAAAAGGATGGTTTCAGGGGGACAATGATGCCTTGGTTTAGATGTATTTAGATGTACTTCCCTATAGAGATATACTTATGAATGCAAATCGTAGGTGACTATGTTGTTTGACCATCATCTAGAAGCACTCGATCTGAAGCTGAGATCCTGTTGGCTGGATGAGGCACCTCTTCACCGAGCATCATTTTTGTAGATTCAGGTTATAGAAAAATGATTTTTTTAAGTTATGTGTTACCTATTTCTCAGCCTAACCTAAACTCTGGACAGTTCTATAGCTTCTCTGAGGTTGTCCCTCTTCTATATCTTGGGCCTGTAGCTTGTTGCTTCTTCTCAGGGTGTAAACTTTCTCAGATCACTTATTTAAAAAGTTTTTGGGGTGGCTGGGTGGCTCAGTTGGTTAAGTGTCTGACTTTGGCTCAGGTCATGATCTCACAGTTCATGAGTTCGAGCCCTGCGGGGAGCCCTTTTCTATCTGAGCAGAGCCCATTTTGGATTCTCTGTCTCCCTCTCTCTCTGCCCCACTCACGTGCTTGCATGCGCTCTCGCTCTCTCTCTCTCTCTCTCTCACATAAATAAACATTTATAAAAAACGTTTTCAACCTGGGTGTTCTCTCACTTGTATTCTTTGCCCGTCCTTTTGCCCTTACTCTCCTTCCCTTCACTTACAGATTTCTAAAAAACGAATTTAAAGTGTGTAACTCATGGTTGTCACCTCTCATTTACTGCTCAGTGGATGGCAGCGCCTCCACCCAAGGTCATCATTGCATTTGACGTAGCTGAAGAGTCATTCCTTTAAATGTTCTGGCTCTTCTTCTTTGTAGGTAGGACACTGTCACCTCTTTATCCACCTTCTACCCCTCTGATGGTTCATTCTCAGGCTCTTTGCTGACTCCCCTTCCTCTCTATGAATGAAGTTGTTCCCCAGGCCGGCTCCCAGCTCTGCCTTATTCTGCCCTTCTGCGGCTTCTCCGCCTACTGTACCCCGATGACTTGCATTCTTGTCCTCACCTCTGCCATGCCTCTCCGTGAAGCCTCGGGTCTGCCAGGCCTCTCCTCTCACTGGGCCTGTCCTCAAGCCACCCAGTTCAACACCCCATCTTCTTAGCACCTTCTCTTCTAAATGTCCCATTGAATGATTGAACCATCTACACTGTTTGCCACCCAAACACCTGGCCTTCACACTGACTCTTCTTTTTCCCTTAATAGTCAATTGCAAACTCTCCCAAGCTCACCTTCTGAATGTCTTTAGGACCGAACTCCTCGCTGCAATCTTTCTGACTTCCTTCCCGGGATTAAATTACCATCCTTTCTTGCCTAGACTTTGCAGTAGCTACATTTTCATCTTGCCTGCAAACCCATTTCTACCCTGTGCAGCACCACCGTGTTGCCAGCCCACTCGCATGTGCTCGTGTCCCTCTTCTCCTCAGACTCTTAGGAGGTGTCCCAGTTACTGTGTGTAAATTATGAACTCCTTTGCGGTGTTGGTAAGGCCGAGTGTGGCTTGGCCTGTACACGTGACATTTGTTTCCCTGCAGGGGAACTCACGTGTCTTGCTCAATTTGTGCCATCGTGTGTGTCCTTCTCTCTGCCTCAGCCATGCCTCCCACCCACACCAGTCCCTGGCTTGTATTCCTGGGAAATTTCTACTCATTTCTATCTGAAGCGTCCTCTTCTCTCTTAAATCCTTGAATTTCACTGGAGTCAGATGCTCCCTTTCCTGAGATCTTCCAAGAGAACAATCGTTTTATGACAGTTTATATTTTTGTCTCCTCAGAATCTAGGTTCCTTGACAGCACTGATGCCTTGCCATTTCCTGAACCTGACAAGTGTCTCCCATCTCAGGGACTTTATACTTTGTCCCCCCTTCACCTGGACATCATATCATTCCTTTATTTTATCTGTATCTCTACTTTGGTATATTGTTAGAGAGGTCTTTCCTGATTTTTCTGTCTTACCCAGAAATCCCTACCACCTTCCACCTTTCCCCCTTCTTCCCTTTATTTTTTTCTTCATGCTAATTACATAATTAGACGAGTATGTATTGTCATTATCTCACCCCCCCCCCAAGAGTCAGCTCCATGTAGTCAAGTTTGTCTGATTTGCTCACTCTTCTATGCCTTGTCACTAGAGTGCCTGGCACTTAGTAGGCCCTCAGTTAATATTTAGACGAGGGTTTGAATTGTATGCTTTCCAACCGGCATAATAGTTGGCACAGAGTCAATGCTCAGTAAAGGTTTATTAAAAGAATAAACATGGAGTATGCATTTGACCGTGGTTAAATAAATTGCCATGTCTGAACCCACTAAACTGAAGAGCCCAGTAGCTTCCTGGAATAAAAGAATCAAGACAGCTGGAAGACAAATAAAAATGACTGGCTAGTGGCAAAGTCCATTCTCATCAGAATGCTGGTTCAGTTATTCAGTTCAGATTTTTGGCAAGTGATGCAGATTCTTTTTCAGAAAATGTTGATTGATTGCACAGTTGTACCCACTTCATTTGCAAACCTTCATTATCTCTTTTTCCTTTCCTCCCTCCGTCTGCATTTAGAAGGGGAGGAGCTGTGTATAATTCTACAAAGCAATTTTTGTGAATAAACCAACTTGCTGCGGCTTTCAGTCTCGCAGTTCCACACAGAATACAAGTGTCTGCTTGAGTTCTGTGTTCTCTCTTGCCTGGGTCTCTTGCATTCATTCATTTAAGTATTCATTTGATTACTTACTCATTCATTCAAGGAATCATTTGTTCAGTCACCTTTAGTGCCAGCCTGGTACAGGATATATGTGGACGTTTGGCTGTTGTCTAAAGAAGAGTTCTTGACCTGAGGTCGGTAGATGTGTTGCTGGGGCTCTCTGGGATTTTTGTAACGGTATACACACAATTTTGTGTTTGAGTATCACCTCGGGAAGAGGGTTTGTTGAAACGGCTCTGTTACTCAAGAAAGCAGCACGTTAAGCACCTCCGATAGAGGCTTGAGCTGAGCCTTAAATCTAAATACTAGGTTCTTCCATTAGAGGTTTTCTCCTTGTTAAGTTTCATGGTGGTGATAAGGGTGAAAGCATATGCTTGTGTGTGTTCTTCAGTCTAGGTCTGACAGTCTTGTCAGCCTGTTTACTATCTGTACGCTCCAAATAGGGCCCACATTTCTTAGTTTCTAACTCTGCCTAAATCATAGACGCTCTAGGTTCCTAAGAGGCAGATGGCAATGATGATGCAGACCTTGATCTGCTAACATAAGCAAGACCTAGAGCCTGCTCATTTACCATTGATAATTGTGTGGGCTTTTGTTTATATGAAATCAGAAGGAAGATGGTGGGGTTGTAAGAGCTGATTTGGGTTTCCAGTGGTGGTGGCTGTGTACATTTACCTAATCAAGTTATGTCTGAGGCATTCAGCATCTTAAAATGAATGCCAATTACCGCTGGAATAGGCCATGAGTGAATCCTTCAAAGGAAAATTCACTGGGCAGTTGCTGACACTCAGTGAATTTCTGGCTCTTTGCCCAAGTATGTGTGAAATGTTTGCACTGGTTTGAGGCCCTGATTGCAGTTGGCTCACAGGGTTTGTGGTGACACTGTAGATTTGATATCATGCCACAGGAAAGGCAGACACCGGGGACAACATACAGAGGAACAAAATATTCCTGATATTAAAAAAATAATAATAAGTCCTAAGTATTTCTAATATTTAGGCAAAATGTAGTCCCGATATCCTGTTAAAATTGGAATAAAGATAGAGATTTAGAACAGCCATCTTTGGGGGCGCCTGGGTGGCTTGGTCGGTTAAGCGTCCGACTTCGGCTCAGGTCATGATCTCACGGTCCGTGCGTTCGAGCCCCACGTCAGGCTCTGTGCTGACAGCTCAGAGCCTGGAGCCTGTTTCAGATTCTGTGTCTCCCTCTTTCTCTGCTCCTCCCCTGTTCATGCTCTGTCTCTCTCTGTCTCAAAAATAAATAAACGTTAAAAAAAAAAAAAAAAAAAAAAAGAACAGCCATCTTTGGCCTACCCTCTGCTTTTCATACTAAGGAGGAGAAAGGTGATATGTCCTGAACGCCTCCCTTGGGCTCAGCACTGGGCTCTAGAATGTTCATTTCTTCACAGTTTTCTGTGCACACTCTGTGTTCCAGGCCCTATTCTGTCAGGGTTTCAGCAGTACACAAAACAGTTTCTCTAGCTATGAAGGTAAAAGACCAGTGGAGGAGGAGACAATAGGTGAAGAAGTTCCAGAAGGAAAATTAAGGCAGGGCAGGGGTTTGCCACATGGCTCACATATGAAACAGTGACCCTTCTGACAGAACGGGAAGTTGGGGTCCACAGGGCCTAAGTTGTTCAAAACCACCCAGCTAATTAGGGATAAATGAAGGATTCAAAACGGGGCCAGCCTGACTTCAGAACCCAAAACCTTTCCCCTGTTCATAACTGCCATTGAACTCTTCCTGCAAGCAGAGGGCAGGCAGCGTTTGGGGAAGGAATCAGGCATCCTACAATAAGGACCTGAATCACTGTCATCCCTTTCAGAACTCCCCAGGTGATGTGACAGCCCATTTGGTGACTGAGTCATCTCACACAATGATGTTCTGGGTCCTGTGAGGTGGGTGTTTGCTTCAGGGGCTTTGCCATAAGCCGTGTGTTTGCATATTTCGGGAGCAGTGTGAAGTCAGGGATTTCACACCAAGCTCAGTGGACCTTCGTCTTCGTTGGTGTAATCATGTGACTATGAAGCAATAGTATTGAGCCTCAAGAAAGTGCTGTGGTATTGGGGGGTGAGTACCCAGCCTCGCAAGTGACTGTAGGAGTGTGACAGTCCAGTGGTGTTGCCGCTTAGGGGAAAGCAGGTTGGAGTGGGCAAGAAGATGAGCCTGCAGCCTTGCTATTCATAACTACGTTAACATGCATTTGTCCTTCACATATGACCAGTAGATCCCAGAATCTTTTTTTTTCAGTATATGATGCCAAAATGAGCACTCGGGGTCTTGACTGCTGTATTTCACTGTCCTTGTGACCTCACCTTCCATACCCCAGTTCCTCTATACCCCTTTTCTGAGGCCTTTCCTGCCCCCATTTTCCCTGCACCCATCCCCATCCCGAGTTGAGTTGGTAGTTGCACATTTATTATATGTTATTCATTTGTTGATGTGTCTTTCTGCTTACTAGACCCTGATCACCTGGAGGGTCAGGGTGGTGGTACCTTTTCATTTGAATATTCTCTAACCGTGCCCAGCCCAGAACAGAGCCTCAACACATATTTTCCATGGATGCTTTTAGCTTTCTTCAGCTGACATAAAAAGAAAGCATCTATAAATGAAAATAGGAGCCTGGCCTAGATCTCCAGCACCTAGGTCAGCGAGGTTAATATCTTTCATATTGCTAAGGGTTCACTAAGTTCTGGATGAATAAATGTAATACCGTAGCCTGAGACGGTTAGGCTTTGGAAATTGATCAGAATGACTTTCAAGCAGGTGCTATTATCAGCAGAACATTGTGTCATTTGGGCCAACACCCCAGTGCCTCATGGAGCTATTTATGTTGACCATACTTTGGGCAGAAAGAAAGTCCCTAAATGCACTGCCAAGCTTTGTGGCACAAAAGGGGGGGGGGCATGTAGGGGAGGAAATACAAATATGATTGAATATATGAATGGGTGCGTAAGGAAGAGAAGAGGGAGAGGGCCAGAGACATTGCCTTCTTCCTCCCACAGAAACACAAGCTGCTTCCTTCCAATCCAGCGTTTCTTCACTCCCTGTCATATCGGTGGCCTGGGAAAGCCTGAAGGATGAATGGAGCATTAGACTAGAAGTAATAAGGTTGTGCCTGACTTACCTCAGAATTTGTAGCAGATGTTACAAATGCCATAACATGGAATTTTGGGATCAGGCTTGGGAAAAAAATCAAGATAACAGATGTGGACCTCTTCCTTTTACCATCAAGTGCTGACCTACATCGTAGTGATTCATGGCTAATCTCTACCCCTTCCTGTTGGGTTAGGATCATGTCCCTAACAGTCTTTGAGCCCCTGAGGTCAGAAGGGGTGACAACAATATGGTAGCAGTCAACTGAAAAGATTTTAAGAGCATTTTCAAAATGAAAGTATAAGCCTTGCATTTTCTCTCCAGACCCTACTGAGGGAGCAAACCAAATCCAGCCCCCATTAAAAATTGAAAATTCTGAAAATATTTTCAGCTTATTAGTGAGGGAGATCATTTCTATCAATTAAAAGATAAGCATTAAATTTTGCAGAGTGACTCTGGCATTGAAATCTCAAATTTGATGTGATCTCTTTTTCCCTTTAAGAGCTGTCATCAGAGAGTACTTGGTGTCCTTTTTGTAAACTATGCACTTAATTCATGAGAACACACAGTATTTCTTCCTGACAAAGAGTGGGCGATTTGTAGAGGAAAGTGGTCATTGGAAGCAGGAGAATTTGAATAAGAACAAAAACAATAATAACAACAAAAGAAGAAACTCAAAACTATAGCCTGCCCATCGTAGTCAGGAAGCAGGCATCTGTTCAGGCTCTGAGCCCCAGCCAGTGTCTGTATGGCCCACTTGGCCTCTATCACACAGCATGGCCTCACGCAGTGGATTGCATCTTATATCATCTTTGTATGCCTAGTACCTAGAAGAGCAGCTGCCGTGTGTTAAGGGTCAGTATGTGTTTGTTGCTGTAGCCTGAAGCCAGAAATCCTTTCTCTCTTCTGGCTGGGTTCATGTTAGGTAACAATCAAGACTCCCACCACTCAAAGATTCTACATCCTTCATTCTGAAGTCACCTTATAACTGCCACGCTCGTTAAGCTTCCCCGGGTGGAGAGGGAATGCAAGCCACCATATTCCATATCTCTGCTGGGAATTGAAAAACTGGAATCAGTCATGATCAATAACCTTCCTACCTTTATTTATTTTGTAAAGAAAAGAGGAAATGCTCATACCCTTTGCTGTGCAAAGAAGATGAAATTAGCTTTAAACTTTACACCCCAAAGCAGCCCATGTAGCAAGTTGTTGAAGCCAAGAAACATTCTGTAAAGACTTGGATGTCTTTTAAGTTACTGTAGGACTTTGGTCCTTTAAAAGTGCCCTCTGTTGGGGCGCCTGGGTGGTTCAGTCGGTTGAGTGTCTGACTTCAGCTCAGGTCACGATCTCACGGTCCGTGAGTTCGAGCCCCACGTCGGGCTCTGGGCTGATGGCCCAGAGCCTGGAGCCTGCTTCCGATTCTGTGTCTCCTTCTCTCTCTGCTCCTCCCCCATTCATGCTCTGTCTCTCTCTGTCTCAAAAATAAATAAACGTTAAAAAAAATTTTTTAAAAAAGTGCCCTCTTTTTATGTATATTGTTATTTTGACACAATGAAGAAAGTAAAATGGCAATAATCAAGTAACACCATCTTCCTTTTTTTACAAAGTCCTGTTAGATTTCTAACAAGCATTTCCTCATCTGTTGTCCGGTCTGATGCTCTGCTCTTCTCTGCCTGTGTCTTCTGGAATCACTTAAAGATTCCCCGCATGTAACCCACACAGGCTCTGGATCACGCTTGCATCTTCCCGAGGTTTCTTTCCAAGAGATGCTGATGTTAGAGCTTCATCATTCTCTCAGGTGCTGTCACTCTAAGCAGCAGCTTAACCCTTTGCCTTACTTAAGAATTTCATTGTCAACGGGAAGTTTCAGTTCTCTCATGAAGAATGTTAATCACCCTTTATCGTAGCCCTTATGAGGGACATATAATAGTTCCAGTAGTAACTACCAGATTGTCAGACAAAGGCTATGTTTCCTTTTCCCCAGCTACAGATGCAGAAGTGCCTTCTTTGGTAGCTAGAAACTCTCATTTCCTTCAAGGAAAAGGAAGGCAGAGGGGGCAAAGTCAGTCTTCGAAAGGAAACAATGGCGTGAAAGAAGTCCCTGTAACTTGTTGCTGACCAAATGCACAGAAGCATTGTCCAGACTTATTACAGCAGTGCTTGGGTGCTATTTCCCTCTTAGATGACTTTACCATTTTGATGTCAAAAATCATAAGGAAAAGTCTTTCAAAATCATATGGCCACTATTTAGTTCTTCAGAAGATAAGAAATGCATGAGGTACAAACCCTAAGCTAACCAGATTTATTGAAGGTTGCATGTTTTCCCCTTAGTTCTTACTAGTTAAAGCCATATAGGTATCCCTCCCCCCCCCCCTTTTTTTGAGAAAAGCAGACATGGTTTCTTTTTCCCAAATTAAACAATGTATTTATATTTATTAATACTTTCACAGTCATATCATCTCTAATGCTTTTGGCTAATGCATTCAATCCATACTCAAATTGTGGGAGAAATTTAAATATGTGTTGCATCAAAGAATTTTTAAATCGGCATAAGACTTTTTAGAGTTTCAATTATTTTAGTGGATTAAGTACCTCTCTTTTGTCTCAATTTGTAATGTAATGTGTTCATAGGGTTCTGGGATATGAACTATAAAGATATATTTTGTGATGTTTAAAAATTACTAGGGCGCCTGGGTGCCTCAGTTGGTTAAGTGTCCGACTCTTGATTTTGGTCATCTGTATTTTAAAAAGAAAAAAACAACAACAACAACTAATATTGGTGAAAGTATATTGAAAAAGCTCCGTTATTATTTCTTTTCAGATATTAACATGATGAATTGTGTGGAAACACCATATATTGTGCTGGGGACAACAGAGTTTCAGTGACAGTGCTGCTGTATTTGTTAAGTTGGTACTGAGCTCTACTTTTTCCAGTGTGCCCTCTCCTTCCCAAACTGAAATTCCCTTGGTTTCTAAGCCATGCACAACCAGTGAAGGGTTCACGGTTGAAAGGATGCAAATTGTGATATGGGCAGTAGGCAAAGCTGTGAGGACCAGTTTCAGATTGAAGATTAGGTCCCATATTAAGTGAAGACGTAGAAATTGTTATTTTGATAGGGAAACACAGGCACACACACTCTCCTTGTAAACTTCTTAGGCTCCTGGGAAAACCCTTCCTGGTTTCCCTTGGCCTACAGTGAGGGGAGGCTAATTGAGATTCTTCAAGGGAAATCCCTTTTCTTTTCTTCGGTAGCCATGGAAAGACTCATTAAGCATTCTATACTTCATTCTTTCCCAGACCCTGACTTTGCTCAGCCCAAGTGCTAAAGCCCAGGGAGTGATGTCCGAGATTCCATTAAGCATGCCCTTTCGTCCTCCCTACCCCCCATGCTTAGTGTGGGAACAGAGCCTTGCCCCTCAAAGGATGGGTTCAGAGGGCAGCCATAAAGTTTGCCTTTTTACTAGGTGGGTGATTCTGTTCTTGAAATACTACCTGCATTTATCCATTTTGCCATTCTGCTCCCCATGGAGGGGGGCTGGATGTGAAAATGCCTCTGCCGTGGTCTTTCCTACTTGCCAATGACCACTTCTTCCTAATAAAACCATCCTTTGGAAACCCTGACTCACAATGTCATCTTCCTCTTCACATATCTTTTTTCAAACGATCTCTTAAGTAACAAGCCCCCTTCTCTCTCCTGCCTGTGGTTTACCTTCCCATTGTGAACTGTGCTGGTGAGACAGCACCACCCTGGGTGCTGGGAGCTGGGGCAGCTCCACCCTTTCTGGAAATGGGGGTTGGGGAGAGTTAGGAAGGAAAAGGGCAGTGCAGGACACAAGGCAAGTAGGGCCCTAGACTTTTCCTCTTTCATTATGTGTGTCCACTGAGCTGTCCTGTTTCTGTTTTGTAATGGGTTCTTCTGTGGCAAGCTGACCTTTTGGCTGAATAGGTCAAACTCCCACTGAGCGCTAATCCTCAGCCTTCCTGGCGATTGTGTATCCCCGAAGGTGACAAGTGCTGGGTAGGAATATGACTGGGGGTGTGTGGTCTATTTCCCAAAAGGGGGATCATCTTTTACTGCACCGAATTAATTCTCAAAGACCACCTCACGAGCTAGGCAGAGTCTATTCTGGAATATTTTTGCTGACATTGTTGAGGGACAGAACTAATTTTTCAGGTACATGTTTCAGATTGTGGTTTCCTTCTGTGTCTTGCATTTTTTAATGAGAGAAAAGTCAAATTCACAGTTCTCATGATTCATCGTATCTTTTTAGATTCCTGAAACAATCAGAATTTCTCTGGTTGATATTTAAAAATCCCTCGCTCGATATATTTCTTGCATTTAAAGTCTCTTAAAACTCCAGGTGCTTTATTTTTAACCCTGGCAAAACATGAGTGTTGTGGTGTTTGTTGACAATTATGTGCTGGGCCTAGGTTTGTTTTGAATTGCTTACAATTTTCTTTTGACTGTTTATAAGGTTTTATGACACCAGCTACCTTACAGTAGTTAGCGATTTTCAACAGCAAGTTGATACTCAGTAAATGCTGAATCAGATTTGAAGTTGAATTACTGTATTGCTGGTTTTTTTTTCTTTCTTTCAACTGTTTGTATAAGCTGTTCAATTAACACAATTCTCACACTTCACTGTCAGTGAGTCAGGGACACATTAGTCACAGATAAGGGTTCCATGTTCCATTTGTTTAGCAATGTGTTGTTTTGTGTTTTTGTTCGGTTAATTTAATTAGTGCTCTTTAAATTTCAAAAGGTAATGTCTTTTATCTGAGGAAACAAATAAGTGAAATATGTCTGTAAATGAGATGAAACAGTGACCCATTCATCAGTAAGTGTATGTTGCATCTAGACAACCACGTGGTTTTAGAAACTGTTAACTTCCAAACATCAAAAATCTGAGAGAGCCTCATACATAAGCAGTGTATTACTTTGCTGAAAATGATGGACTCACTGAGGAAACACCTCTTTAGTTTTTCTTAGGCATTACTGATACTCTGTTAACGAAATGAGATGAACGTAGAGGAACAGAATAACTGCATCTGCATTGTTCCTGAGTTACCAGATTATTGTCTCCATTCTCCAAATGCGATAGGCTAAAAATACAAAACAAGAAGCGCGTATTTAACATCTATTCGTTACCAGTAATGCTGGAGTCAGAGCTGGGCTTCAACCGGGGGCATAATGGGCTCCTGTTTAACATATTTATGTTGGTTGTAAAATTAGGAACTGTCATTACAGCCCCACATCACCTGCATAAGTGCAAAACATATAAATCAAGAGAAGTTCCAGTGCCATAAAAATGCCATGGGATAGAATAGCATGAAACCACTTACAAGATACTTGTGTGTGATGCTAGCATGTACCGGGACGCACCCTTTCATTTCTAGAGGATCTGAGGAACAAAGAAGAATAACTATGCAGGTAGGGCTCATGGATGGAAGACCTGATGAAGACATGTGGGATCCCCAGACTGACTAATAATTTTTTTTAATAAAATTCCATATTATTTATGCATTGGCAGCATTTACTGAGAGTAGAGCCTGAGCCCTACGTGAAGAAAAGGCAGGAAAAGAAAGGCCATCAATGGCCAGGCTTGAATAACCCCTGCAGCACTACACTAAAGTCAATGTTCCTATCATTCCAGGAGGCAGTTGGCCTGCCATCTGTTGTTACTGGAGCATGCCTCTTGGGCCTCCTAGTAAATAAACCTCTCCTTATATTTTCTGTGAAGCTTTAGGGTCCTCTGTAGGTTGGTGGCTGTTGCTCTCCTGGCCTTCTTCTGAATCCAGCTTTTTGGAGAACAGTCTATGTTCTCTCAAACCAGCCCATTTCTTCTGCGAAGTGTAGTGGTTTATTTTGAACTTGATAATTGGGAGTCCTGAGATGCCCATAAATTATGAACTGTTATTAATAAGGAGCTTTCTGGATCCTAATTACTGCCTCAAAAAGAGAGTGGACACTTTTGAAGTTTTTCAACCCTCCTGCCTCCCAGAAGCTCCCCCCAACAATCTTAAAAAAAAAAAAAAAAAGACTGCAGATTTTATTCATGTGGGATCATTCACACCAAGCTACCATAATGTGCAATTAACACTCTAGAAACTGAAAACAGTATTCAGCAAGACAGCTGCATTATCAAAAATGCCAAAGGAGTTTTGAAGGGAGTAATGTGCATGTTAGAATAGGAATTTAATCAGAAATGTGCCCATACACACACAGTCGTAGTGTCTTAAATATATCTGAATATTAAATTTTTAAAAATCCCAA